>NC_142807.1:56017587-56064333 GCF_049724085.1 Artemia sp. Qi Xiang Cuo
CTAAAAATATTAGAAACGGTGTTTTGCTATCGTTTACTGCTTTCAAAAAAAGTAAGCTTTCTAAAATAAATGTAATAAAATACAACTGTTTGATGTCACAGGTGCCACACCCCAGCCTAAAATATTAGAAACGGTGTTTTGCTTTCGTTTACTACTTTCAATGAAAAGTAAGCTTTCAAAAATAAATATAATACAATACAACTGGTTGATGTCACTGGTGCCACGCAGAAGCTTCAAACATTAGAAACGGTGTTTTCTATCGTTTAAAACATTAGTTTTAAAAATTAGAAGCGGTGTTTTGCTATCATTCACTACATTAAATGAAAAGTAAGCTTTCAAAAATAAATGTAATAAAATACAACAGGTTGGTGTCACTGGTGCAACGTAAAAGCTTCAAACATTAGAGACAGTGTTTTGCTATCGTTTACTGCTTTCAATTAAAATTAGCTTTTGACAATAGCTGTAGTAAAATGCAACTGTTTTATGTCACTGGTGCCACACTCTAGTTTAAAAAATTACGAACGGTGTTTTGTTACCATTTACTGCTTTCAATAAAAAGTAAGCTTTCGAGAATAAATTTACTAAAAGAAACTATTTGATGTCACAGGTGCCAAACCACAGCTTAAAATATTAGAAACGGTGTTTTGCTATCGTTTACTGCTTTCAATAAAAAGTAAGCTTTCGAAAATAAATGTAATAAAATACGACTGTTTGATGTCACTGGTGCCACGTCCCAGCTTAAAATATTAGAAACTGTGTTTTGCTATTGTTTACTACTTTCATTGAAAAGTAAGCTTTCAAAAATAAATAGAATACAATACAACTAGTTGATATCACTGGTGCCACATACAAGCTTCAAACATTAGGAATGGTGTTTTGCTATCGTTTACCGCTTTCATTAGAAACGTTGTTTTGCTATCGTTTACTGCTTTCAGTAAAAGTGAGTTTTTGAAACTAACTGTAATAAAATCTAATTGTTTTATGTCAGTGGTTCCACGCCCAAGCTTCAAACATTAGAAACGGTGTTTTGCTATCGTATACTATAACTGTAATAAAATACAATTGAGCTTTTGACAATAGCTGTAGTAAATTGCAACTTTTTTATGTCACTGGTGCCATGCTTTAGTTTAAAATATTACAAACAGTCTTTTGTTACCGTTTACTTCCTTCTATAAAAAGTAAGCTTTCGAAAATAAATGTAATAAAATACAACTGTTTTATATCACAGATGCCAAACCCCAGCTTAAAATATTAGAAACGGTGTTTTGCTATCGTTACTGCTTTCAATAAAAAGTAAGCTTTCGAAAATATATGTAATAAAATACAACTCTTTGATGTCACTGGTACCACATCCCAGCTTACAATATTAGAAATGGTGTTTTGCTATCGTTTACTGCTTTCAATTAAAAGTAAGCTTAAGAAAATAAATGTAATAAAATACGACCGTTTTATGTCACAGGTGCCAAACCCCAGCTTACAATATTAGATACGGTGTTTTGCTATCGTTTACTGCTTTAAATAAATAGTAAGCTTTCAAAAATAAATGTAATAAGATACAGCTCAATGATGCCACTGGTGCCACGCACAAGCTTCAAACAACAGAAACGGTGTTTTGCTGTCATTTACTTATTTCAATAAAAAGCGAGCGTTGGAAAATAACTGTAATAAAATAAAATTTTTATGTCCCTGGTGCCAAGCCCCAGCTTAAAATATTAGAAATGGTGTTTTGCTATCGTTTACTGCTTTCAATAAAAAGTAAGCTTTCAAAAATAAATGTAATAAAATACAGATGAATGATGTCAGTGGTACCACGCACAAGCTTCAAACATTAGAAATGGTGTTTTACTATCGTTTACTGCTTTCAATAAAAAATGAGCTTTCGAAAATAAATGTAATAAAATACAGCTGTTTTATGTCACTGGTGCCATGAACAAGCTTAAAATATTAGAAACGGCATTTTTCTATCGTTTACTACTTTCAGTAAAAAGTGAGCTTTGGAAAATAACTGTAATAAAATACAACTCTTTCATGTCACTGGTGCCATGCCCCAGCTTAAAATATTAGAAACAGTGTTTTGCTATCGTTTACTGCTTTCAATAAAAAGTAAGATTTCAAAAATACTTCTACTACTACTACTACTACTAAAAACTCAACGCAGCACCAAGCCACCTGAGACCAACACAGCTGCGCACGACCCTCATACAATTAATGTACTGAAATATAACTGGTTGTTGTCACTGGTGCCAAGCCCCAGCTTGAAACATTAGAAATGGTGTTTTGCTATCGTTTACTGCTTTCAATAAAAAGTAAGTTTTCAAAAATAACTGTAATATAAATACAACTGTTTGATGTCACTGGTGCCACGCCTCAGCTTAAAATATTGCAAACGGTGTTTTGTTACCGTTTGCTGCTTTCAATGAAAAGTGAATTTTAGAAAACAACTGCAATAAAATACAACTTTTTATGTCACTGGTACCACGCCCAAGCTTACAATATTAGAAATGGTGTTTTGCTATCGTTTACTGCTTTTAACAAAACATAAGCTCTCAAAAATAAATGTAATAAAATACAGCTGATTGATGTCACTGGTGTCACGCACAAGCTTCAAACATTTGAAACGGTGTTTTGCTATCGTTTACTGCTTTCAATAAAAAGCGAGCGCTGGAAAATAACTGTAATAAAATACAACTTTTTATGTCCCTGGTGCCACGCCCCAGCTTAAAATATTAGAAACGGTGTTCTGCTATCGTTTACTGCTTTCAATAAAAAGTAAGCTTTTAAAAGTAAATTTAATAAAATACAGCTGGTCGCTGATACTGGTACGACGCACAAGCTTCAAACACAAGAAAAGTATTGAATGTCGAAAGCGGATTTTTTGCAACAATTTGATTTAAGACATTTACCAGAAAACGTAAAAACTCGGGTGGAAAATATTCTTTGGGATTTCAAATGGACTTTTGCAAGACACAAAGCGGGTTACGGACTAACTCACTTAATCACGCACAAGATATCAACAGAGGGCCCTACAATCAAAAATCACCGTATAAAAAACCTTATCATTTAAAACCATGGCTAGAAAGCCAAATAAAAGAAATGGAAGATCAGGGAATAATTAAAGAAAGTGTAAGTGATTTTTGTTTTCCACTAGTAGTAGTCAGGAAAAAAGATAACACGTGGAGATTATGTATAGACTTTAAATCACTAAATGCCGTCACGGTTAAGGACGTGATGAAGTTACCAAGAATTGATACGATTTTAGATTCGTTGGGAGGTTCAAAATATTACACTAGTTTTGATTTAATAGCAGAATATTGGCAAATCGCTTTAGATGCAGAAACAAAGCATAAGGCTAAAGTAATCTTAGACGATGGAAGAACGTTCACATTTGAACGTATGCCTTTTGTGTTATCATTTAGTCCAAATTGTTTCAGCCAACTAATGAATTTGGTGTTAAAAGATAACGAACCAGGAAGAAAAAAAGATACCTTGACTTATTTAGATGATGTAATTCTGTTTAATGAAAACTTGGAAGACCACTTGGTCAGACTTAGAAAAATACTGGAGAAGTTTGAAAAAGCAGGCTTAAAATTAAAACCAGAAAAGTTTAAAATTGTAGTACCAAAATTAGTATTTCTTGGACACCTGATAAACCAAGGTACTATTTCACCAAATCCAGAAAAATTTACAGTCATAGAAAATTTACAGCCTCCTAAAGATAAAAAAAGCTGCAGATCAGTTTGTGGGTTGTTAAGCTATTTCAGACGATATATTAAAAATTATGCAATAATAGCACAACCTTTGACAAACCTTTGGAAAAAATCAGGGAAATTTGAATGTCCAGCGGACGCAAAACATGCGCTAAATGAAATAAAAAAAGCAATTATTACTGGCACCAATGCTAAAACTACCAGATTTGTCACAAGACTTCTGTTTGCAAACAGATGCTTCGGTGTACGGTATCGGGGCCATATTATTAAACATAAATTCTGAAGGAGTAGAATCAATAGTCCAATACGCGAGCAGGTCACTATCGGAGGCAGAAAAAAAATACTCGACAGTTGAAAGGGAGTGTTTGGCAGTTGTAGTTTTTACAGAATATTTTCGTCAATTTTTACTTGGAAAAAATTTATTTTACGCGTAAACCAAAAATTATTAGTTTGGCTACATACGATGCAAACTACTTCAGCCCGGCTGAAACGGTGGATACTGCGTCTTCAAGCATATTCATATACCCCAATATATTTAAAGGGCCGTTCAAACATTTTACCAGACTATTTGTCACGAAATCCAGATACGGAAGGAAATTTAGTAATAACCATTCAGAACGAACTGGAAGGGCCAGGAATAATGTCCAATGAAAATATTTCGGAGTGTCCAGATAAAGATGATTTTTGTTTAGCGATGAAATCCTTTTTATCAATAGGAAAAGAATTGCCAGAGCGCTTTAAACATTTTTTAGAGGACTTAGGTCGTTTTGATCTTGACGAAAGTAAAAATCTTTTGGTAAGATATCATAGACCATCGCAAGAATATAGAACAAATGACCTTAAAATTGTACCAGTAATTCCAAAATCACTGGAAGGAGAAATTTTACAGATGGTACATGCAACAATTGGCTGTCAAATGGGAGAAGCAAAAACTATGGGGAAGCTGAAAGGATATTTTATTTTCCAAAAATGTACTCAAAAGTAAAAGCTTTCATACAAAGCTGCCAAGAGTGTGCCAAACAAAAATGGCCACCAAGGACCCCTAGGGCTGAATTAGGTCAATACCCCACCGCTTCAGGGTTAGGAGGATTAATGTCAATACATATTTGGGGAACAGGAGGAAGTTTACCAGTTTCCAGGAAAGGAAACAGGTGCGTACTAACCGTAGTCGACCATTTTAACTCATATTTATACGCTTTTCCAATTAAAGATGAAAAGATAAAAACCATTGCGAAAGTTTTGGTCAATCGCCTATTTCTGGAACACGCGATTTTCCCTAGAGTTTTACTTAGCGACAATGGGCTATGTCTTAGAGCCAAATTGTTAGACGAAATTACAGAATATCTGGATGTTAAACGATGGTTTACCTCGTCTTACACGGCAGCAGCTAATGGGAAGGTTGAACGTAAGCATAGGGAATTAGCTTACATGCTGGGAATACATGCAAGAGAGGAAACTGAAATTTTGGATGAACATTTACCATTTGTAGTCTTTGCAATAAATACGGCTTTTTCACGTTCCTTAAAAGAAACGCCATTTTTTTGCAACATATAAGAGATTCCAGAATTTGTTTAGATGAAATATAAAAAGACAGAATATATTACAACCTAGACCAATATAAGCAAGAGATGGTGATGCGAATGAAAAAAGCTATGGAACAAGTTAAAGACAATCTGGAAGATGCGAAAACAGAACAAAAGGAAAAATATGAAAGAACAAGCAAAAATAAAACGAGTTACTGTTTAGGAAATTTGGTTTATGTTTACAAAACGAATCTGGAAGGAACAAAAAGTTAAAACCGAAATGGGATGGACCCTAAAGGATTATAAAAATTCTACCAAATAACCTAAAATATGTTCTAAAGCATAAGTATAAGGAGAAGGAAGAAGTAGTACACCACAATAGAATGAAAAAGGGATATTTTTCAAAATAGTGGAAAACAGAGCCTATACTTTCAGAAGAAAAAATAGAGGACACGATTTCACCAGTGTATATCAGAAGACCATATGAATTTTATGACCTTTTTAATGACCACAAAAGTTGGGAGGAGTGGAAGGAGTATTTAGCCCAGTCTTGGCTACAAACTCTACACAACAAACAAGAGAAAAAGGAAAATATTCGATGCTCATCGGATACTAGCGATGAAGGAAATCAAACACAACATAAGGGTTTAAAATGTGATAAACCAAGGGTAAAATCCACAGAGGAAGAAAAATTGGAAGGAACTAATTAATTATCTGATCTTTATACATTAGAATCACCTACAGTCTTAACGCAAAAATGGCTTTTGGATCAAACGCCATCTACCAGACGCGAGCTAACAGAATGTGACACTGATAATTCTTCTACAGAAACCGATATAACTAAACCTGGGCCATCGTCAAGAAAACCCTCTTTAAGAGAAAAATTATGGAGAACAGTAAAGAAACCAGAGGGACAGCAACAAGCTCCTTTGTCAGCAGCACAAGTAGCTAAAACACTTATGAAAAAGGTCAAACATCAGGAGAAACAAAGATTAAAGATATTTGACGAGGCCAAAAATCCAGACTCAAACTCAGCGCCTTTAAAACCATACTATAGAGACCACGGAAAAACTGGCTAATATTATAAAGAAGAAAAGCAAAAATTTGGAGTCCGAAATTCAGACCCGGAAATGGAGAAAGGAAAAACCAGCATAGCCCCTAGCAGATTAATATTTGAATAAAACAATTATAACAGAAAAAATAAATAAAAATAAAACGAGTAAAAAGCCTCTAAAGAAATATCTATATTTTATTTTTTAATCGGTATATAAATAACATCAAGTTTTCCTTCAAATATATATCACCAGTAAAAATTATTACCGTCACGTAGAAAAGAAATTCAAAAAATTTTTAGCCTAAATACTCGTAAGTTCCCAGAAAAGAAATAAGCTCCGATCTCAAGTGATATAGCTTCCTGCAAATTTTTTTTTCCGAGACGAGATAAAACTTGGCGAATGGTGTCATGACAAGAATTGTCAAAACGAATTAGGCTTCGTTTCATAAAATAAATTAATGAGGTGACGTAACTTTTAAATAGGTGTTGTGAAACTAGTTAAATTATACATATTTAAAATCAGCATTCGAAGGTGATTCCTTTGATATGTATATTGGAAAAATATATTTTGGGGGGACAATAAGAAAAAAAACGAAGAAGGTTAGTCTACTGAAATAGGGTCATTGGAACCTAGCACATTTGGAGTTGAGCTCAATCACTGGTGGTCTCTTGTTGTTAAGTAAATGCGAAGCATCTACTAACCTTTGACTCTCTGAGGTGACAGTTTCAGTCGAATTGGAAAAAAATTGTTTTTTTAAGAATTTAAAAAAATAATAATAGGAAAATACAGCCAGGGTTTACATTAAGTGCCGGCTATGTGTACAAGCTAGCTGTAATCTTATTATAATTAGTTATAGTCTAATATAATATTTTTTTATTAGTTACAAATGGTAAAAAGAAAAAAAAAGAAATTTTAAGGAAGCACTATAAAGATTTAAGGAACACTTAGAATAAGCTTAGACAGCAAAACGAGTGAAAAGCGATATAAAAATAAATTATAACCTAAAAACTTACCAGGAGGTAAAACAAGGACAAAATCCATTAAAAATAAGCCAAAAATTAAACCTCATCGTCACAAGCAAACCACAGTAGTTCAAAATAATAATTTTAACCTTAGCGATGTTTTGGATCTGAGAAAACGAACTGGCACAGGAGAATCCTAGTTTAAACAATTGGTTTTCACCTGTGCCAACCCAAATCCCAATCCGTTGAACCCTAACACAAACTAAACAGTATCCATTTTTTCTTTGAAAATAAAATATAGCTTTACACAACAAAAGAAAACTCGCAGTAATGAACAGAAATTCATTCTTGTAATTCTCCCATATTCAAGCTTATCAATAAACCACAGATCATGAGCACCGAATTCAAAGTTATTTAGCCTTGCAACGGAATTAGTGTCTCTCTTTCTTTGGCAAATAAAATAGTTATTAAAGCTGGGATAAAATTGGCAACCAGTATATCGTAAAAATTGCATTTTAGGGAAGAATTGAGAACTAGCAAATGCGGGGCAAAACTTAATTAAAAGTGTTCAAAAAAAACCAAAAAATAGCTAAAAAACCTTAGTTCTTTTCTAACACAAAAACTTTCGAAGAAAAAATTTGAATAATTTCAAAAATACAGGTTGCAAAAATTAGACACCCCCCCCCACCACATAAAAATATGGATATAATGAATTTGACCATAGAACGTTCAACCAAATTTAGGTAATGACAATTACCCCCTCCCTTCTCCCTCTCTCTATTGACACCCAACTGCTGCATCTGCAAACAATTTCCGCCAAAATTGATTGCATTTCTCGAACTTGGCCTTGCAAACAATTATGTTTTAAGTTTAATCTCGTTTATAAATCGATAGTTACGACGACATTTTTCAAAGGTGTTTATCAAAATACAAAGTGGCGGAGGGAGGGGGTATTTTAGTTTTTTCATATTTCTTTAATGAAGGTACAAAACAAGCTATTTTTCAAAATATACAGGATGGCAATCATTTGGAAAAATCAAACTAGTTGGCACCTAGGCAGCTTACTACAAAAGTTGAATTTCTAGAGATAAACATTTTAGACACTTTGCACGACAGTGGTCTTTGAACACTTAATAAGCCCATTTCCAGTTATGTCTTATCACCAACCTAGCGGTGAACTGCTTTATTTACCAGTAGAAATGACCGCAAATTGCATCAAAAGTCAATCAGCAATAGTAGCTACCCACCTCTCTTCAGCAAAATATGCTTTGCAAATAAATAAAAATATTTTAGTAAGACGAAATTGACGAAACAATTAACGACAAAGAAGATGCAATCTTAGACTTTTTACTGTTTCTGCGACACTAGATATGTTCTCATTTTATTTCTAGTTATTCAAGTATCAGACTGCGGCTTTCAATTCCGTACTTTTTGAAAGCATCTTATACACAAAGCTCCTGCAGTAGGTCTTAGCTTGTGAGACTTGAATTACTCTTATTCATGCTATTTGGGGACATGTGATGCAGGGCCGTATTCAGGATTTTTTTTCGGAGAAGTGGGGGTATTTAAAAAAACTTTAAAAAACCATCAAAAATTTATTTAGTCAGACAAACATTTCGGGAGGGTTTAAACCCCTAGCCCCCCTGGATACGGCCTTGATCTGATGCTGAAATACGCCTAATTTTTCGTTGTCTTTCTAGATGTAATAGTTGTCTTTCGAGATTCCCTCGCTTGCGACAAATTGTTTCGGATGGACAGCCTGATGTTGTCAGTTTGTGTGAGACATTTTTGGATTCTGGCAATGAAATGCTATTGGATATCCATGGTTATAAAATGGAACGTATAAACCACTGCAAGATGGCTAAAGGAGGTCTTGCCATGTATATATCTTGCAATTTCCATTATTGCTTGCGTGATGACTTATCAAGGAATTTTGAAGGTATTTTCGAGTCTCAATTTATAGAAATTAGATCTAATGGCATTGATCTAATCATAGGCAATATTTATCGTACTTCTAGTGGTGCTATTCCATTGTTTCTTCGGAATCTTGAGGAATTACTTGACATAATACAGAAACGTCCGTGTCAGTTAATCATAATGGGTGACTTTAATATAAATTTGATGGATTCAAAGTCTTCGGCTTCAGTTGATTTTCTTGCATCCATGTTTGCTCCAGGGGCTCTACTGTATTAATTCATCCTCACGCAAGCTACTATTACTGCGACTACTTGGATTGACAATATTTTCTCTAAGGTTTGTTTGAAGGAAAACTCAACTTTAGTTACTGATATTACCGATCATTTTCCAATATATTCTCGATTCAGCTTTAAACAGGGGAAGAGTAACCGGGCTCAGATGTTTGATTCGTATTCTGTTAGGTTTGGTGAGAAAGAGTTATCTCTTCTTGGGTCCAAATTAGCGGAAAATTCGTGGAGTTTGCTTGATAATGATAAGGATTTTTCTTGTTTATTTGAGTTCTTTTATGGAACCATAAAAGAGGCTATTCTTAGCATTTGTGAAGTATCACCTTCTAATCATAGGTCTAAGAGGATTGTTCCTCTAAACCCATGGATGGCATCCGGACTTCTAAAAAGCTGGAGAAGTAAGAATAGTCACTGGAGAGCTTATAAATGCATCACACTTTCAGGAGCTGCACTCATCTGGGATAATTCAAGATATACCGGAATATATTTAAGTCTTTGTATAGGATAGCCACGTTTCTAAATTATCCAAGTAACTTGGCTTCTTGTGGCAATGATATTCGTAAAACGTGAAAGGTAATCAATTCTCTGCATTAACCCGGTTCTCAATCTAGCTCTTTACCTATGAGTCTCGTCATTGGCGATGGAGCTGTGGAGGGTGAGCTTAATGTCCAAGAGGCATTCACCTCGTTCTTCGCTAATATTGGTAAGAATATTATTTCTACCGTTACTTTGTCTTGGCCTAGGCCGGAGTTTAGATCTTACCTCGGGCCATCTTTTGTTAAGTCTATGTTTCTAGAGCCAGTAACAGTAAGTGAAATTACTAAAATTGTTAATGGCTTAAAAAACTCGTCTTCATCTGGGCCAGATTCTATCCCTAATAAGATAGTTAAGTCTATTCTTCCTTCAATAGTATTGCCTCTAACAAAACTTGTTAATCTTTCATTTGAATGTGGTGTTTTTCCGGATGCTCTCAAGCGTGCTCGGATTATTATTTTGTATAAAGGTGGATCAAGAAATGATCCGGCAAATTATCGACCAATTTCAATTTTATCAGTATTCAGTAAAATATTTGAAAAGGCAATGCATTCTCGTCTCCTTACTTTCTTAAAATCTAAAAATTTCCTTCATGATTTTCAATTTGGTATCCGAATAAAGCACTCCACTGAACATGTCTGTATGACCCTTTTGAATTTTGTTCATTCTGCGTTAGATTCGGGATTGATTCCGGCTAGTGTATTCCTGGATATTCGTAAGGCTTTCGATTCCTTAACCCATGAAATTCTTCTATCAAAGATGTCTCATTTTGGCATAAGGGGAAATGTTTTTCTTTTTGTTGGTTCCAGTGTTATTTGAAGGATAGGTTAATTTCTGTTGATCCACTTTTCCGTTAACCCTCACAAGTGAATTTTGGTGTCCCCCAGGGATCAGTTTTAGGGCCTGTGCTATTTTTGATTTATGTAAATGATCTATTATATGTTGTAAAAAAGCAGAAACTTATTAATTGCTGTCGACTTTGTCATCGTAAGCCTTCCCTTGCCCATAGTGGGAACTATAGTTCGCCTTCTTCCGATGTCCTTGTTTGTTTTGCTGATGACAGCACACTTGGCACTTTGGGAAACTGTGAATCCGAGCTTCGATTGAATCTTGAAAATTTGTTTGAGAGGGTGATTTTGTGGCTTGATACTAATTATCTTACTCAGAATTTTTTTAAGTCCAGTTTTTTTTTATTTTTTCGCGTGTTTCTCAGGTTTATCCCCAGTTATCAGAAATTCACCAGCCAAATGGAATAATTCACAGATCTAAAGACCGATATGTACGTTTTTGGGTATTCTTGTTGATGAAAACCTATCTTTCAAACGTCACATGGATTTTATTGAAATGACAATATGCAGGGGTCTTGGTATTTTAAGGAAACTTAGACATACTTTTCCAGGATCGATTTTGAAAATCTTTTTTCACTGCTTGGTCCAATCTTACGTTTTTTGCTGTCCAATTGTGTGGATGTCAACTTTTCCTTCACTGTTAAAACCACTTTCTAAGGTTTACAATAAAGCTAGAAACCTTATTCAGGAGACTAATCGCTCATTAGTTATACCATTACTTGATCTTGAGTCACTATACATTCTTTCATGTGCATGTTTTACTTTTGCTCAGCTTCATGGTGACCTCCCCCGGCCCCTAAGTGTTCCGCTATCTTTTACCTCTGATTAAAATAGTTATAATCTTCGCAATATGACAAATCATGTTCAAGCTCCATTTACTCCTTGCATAAGGTCAGATTTTAATTCTCTAATGGCGTGTCATATTGCTTGGAATGAGTTGCCTGAATCAGCTCGAGGGTGCCACTCATTCAGTTTGTTTAAAAAAATTGTTAAAAATTCTTTGGCTTCGTAGAAGTTATTTTTATTTATGTTTTTATTTTTATTTATTCATTTTTTGAGTCTATTTAATCTAATTAATTAATTTAGTTTATTTATTCTATTTTTCTATACTTTTCATTTTATCTATATTTTCTTTTCTTCTCCTTCGTATGTGAGTAAGTTATCATTTTAAGTTTTCTTTTGTTTTTCGTCTCTGAGTAAGCAATTCATATGTCTTCCCCCTTTGTACAGGCTAATGAGCCTTTTGGGGGAATAATACCATGTAATATTGTATGTGTATCTAATGAAGAATAAATCTTATCTTATCTTGCCCTTTCAAGCTTATTGCCTTTCTTGACAGGCTAAAGGCGAATAGCGTTGTTTTCTTTTTTAATAAATGTATATATCTCATAAACCTAGAGAGTTGGGGACTTGAAATAAAACAGCCTATAGATTTAGACTAATACCATTTGTTAGTGAATTATCAGGCACTACTAAATTGCAGAGAGCCTTCCAGTTTCCAAAACGAAGCATATATCCCGCATTTTTCCTTAATTTTTCAGGAGACCTTAACTTAAATTTAAATCATTTGACAGAAACGGTTCTTTTTAAAGATCAAATTAATTCCCTCTTGGACAAATCTGTGGCGGAATCCGCCCTATTAGGCTGTCTACAAGTATTCTTGTGAAAACAAGACCATGTCCCATCCCGTATCCTTCTTTTGAATAATTCATTCCACTCCACTTCCGTCCGATTACCCATCTTTATTGAACAATAGTATGACTGGCCTTTAGTCAACCTTGAGTTTTGTATTATTTTACTTTTTTAAGCTGCTTAATTATCTAGTCAGAACATTTTCCTTTTTCATCACTTACCCAATGAGTACGGGAAACCAAAAAGAGAGGAAACTCAAGTTCACCTATATAAAAAAAAATCAACAACATCCAGTGTTACCAGGCAAAGTCATAATGATAAGTTATCTTATGGTATACTCAAAAGTCGATTTTCCACTACAAGAACAGGAAGTAGACGGTGTGCTCCAGAGCACTTCCGTCCGATTACCCATCTTTATTGAACAATAGTATGCCTGGCCTTTAGTCAACCTTGAGTTTTGTATTATTTTACTTTTTTAAGCTGCTTAATTATCTAGTCAGAACATTTTCCCTTTTCATCACTTACCCAATGAGTACGGGAAACCAAAAAGAGAGGAAACTCAAGTTCACTTATATAAAAAAAAAATCAACGACATCCAGTGTTACCAGGCAAAGTCATAATGATAAGTTATCTTATGGTATACTCAAAAGTCGATTTTCCACTACATGAACAGGAAGTAGACGGTGTGCTCCAGAGCACTTCCGTCCGATTACCCATCTTTATTGAACAATAGTATGCCTGGCCTTTAGTCAACCTTGAGTTTTGTATTATTTTACTTTTTTAAGCTGCTTAATTATCTAGTCAGAACATTTTCCCTTTTCATCACTTACCCAATGAGTACGGGAAACCAAAAAGAAAGGAAACTCAAGTTCACTTATATAAAAAAAAATCAACCACATCCAGTGTTACCAGGCAAAGTCATAATGATAAGTTATCTTATGGTATACTCAAAAGTCGATTTTCCACTACATGAACAGGAAGTAGACGGTGTGCTCCAGAGCACTTCCGTCCGATTACCCATCTTTATTGAACAATAGTATGCCTGGCCTTTAGTCAACCTTGAGTTTTGTATTATTTTACTTTTTTAAGCTGCTTAATTATCTAGTCAGAACATTTTCCCTTTTCATCACTTACCCAATGAGTACGGGAAACCAAAAAGAGATGAAACTCAAGTTCACTAATATAAAAAAAAAATCAACGACATCCAGTGTTACCAGGCAAAGTCATAACGATAAGTTATCTTATGGTATACTCAAAAGTTGATTTTCCACTACAAGAACAGGAAGTAGACGGTGTGCTCCAGAGCACTTCCGTCCGATTACCCATCTTTATTGAACAATAGTATGCCTGGCCTTTAGTCAACCTTGAGTTTTGTATTATTTTACTTTTTTAAGCTGCTTAATTATCTAGTCAGAACATTTTCCTTTTTCATCACTTACCCAATGAGTACGCGAAACCATAAAGAGAGGAAACTCAAGTTCACCTATATAAAAAAAAATCAACGACATCCAGTGTTACCAGGCAAAGTCATAACGATAAGTTATCTTATGGTATACTCAAAAGTTGATTTTCCACTACAAGAACAGGAAGTAGACGGTGTGCTCCAGAGCACTTCCGTCCGATTACCCATCTTTATTGAACAATAGTATGCCTGGCCTTTAGTCAACCTTGAGTTTTGTATTATTTTACTTTTTTAAGCTGCTTAATTATCTAGTCAGAACATTTTCCCTTTTCATCACTTACCCAATGAGTACGTGAAACCAAAAAGAGAGGAAACTCAAGTTCACCTATATAAAAAAAAAATCAACGACATCCAGTGTTACCAGGCAAAGTCATAACGATAAGTTATCTTATGGTATACTCAAAAGTTGATTTTCCACTACATGAACAGGAAGTAGACGGTGTGCTCCAGAGCACTTCCGTCCGATTACCCATCTTTATTGAACAATAGTATGCCTGGCCTTTAGTCAACCTTGAGTTTTGTATTATTTTACTTTTTTAAGCTGCTTAATTATCTAGTCAGAACATTTTCCCTTTTCATCACTTACCCAATGAGTACGGGAAACCAAAAAGAGAGGAAACTCAAGTTCACTTATATAAAAAAAAAATCAACGACATCCAGTGTTACCAGGCAAAGTCATAATGATAAGTTATCTTATGGTATACTCAAAAGTCGATTTTCCACTACATGAACAGGAATTAGACGGTGTGCTCCAGAGCACTTCCGTCCGATTACCCATCTTTATTGAACAATAGTATGACTGGCCTTTAGTCAACCTTGAGTTTTGTATTATTTTACTTTTTTAAGCTGCTTAATTATCTAGTCAGAACATTTTCCTTTTTCATCACTTACCCAATGAGTACGGGAAACCAAAAAGAGAGGAAACTCAAGTTCACCTATATAAAAAAAAAATCAACGACATCCAGTGTTACCAGGCAAAGTCATAATGATAAGTTATCTTTTGATATACTCAAAAGTTGATTTTCTACTACAAGAACAGGAAGTAGAAGGTGTGCTCCAGAGCACTTCCGTCCGATTACCCATCTTTATTGAACAATAGTATGACTGGCCTTTAGTCAACCTTGAGTTTTGTATTATTTTACTTTTTTAAGCTGCTTAATTATCTAGTCAGAACATTTTCCTTTTTCATCACTTACCCAATGAGTACGGGAAACCAAAAAGAGAGGAAACTCAAGTTCACCTATATAAAAAAAAAATCAACGACATCCAGTGTTACCAGGCAAAGTCATAATGATAAGTTATCTTATGGTATACTCAAAAGTCGACTTTCCACAACAAGAACAGGAAGTAGACGGTGTGCTCCAGAGCACTTCCGTCCGATTACCCATCTTTATTGAACAATAGTATGCCTGGCCTTCAGTCAACCTTGAGTTTTGTATTATTTTACTTTTTTAAGCTGCTTAATTATCTAGTCAGAACATTTTCCTTTTTCATCACTTACCCAATTAGTACGGGACTCCAAAAAGAGAGGAACATCAAGTTCACCTATATAAAAAAAAATCAACAACATCCAGTGTTACCAGGCAAAGTCATAATGATAAGTTATCTTATGGTATACTCAAAAGTTGATTTTCCACTACAAGAACAGGAAGTAGATGTTGTGCTCCAGGGATTGGATAATTTGATGGGATATTTCTTCTAAAACTTTGATGACAATCCTTAATATTTTGTGTCCTTTATATCCTTAATATTTACTACATGGTCAGGAGGTAGATTTTATGCTTCAGACATTGTATAATTTGAAGAGATTTTTCTTCCAAAACTGTACACGGTGATCCCTTGGCTCAGGGCTACCTGACACAACCTGTCACCTATTATGAGCTGATTTTCGTAGGTCCATATTACGATATGGTGAAGGTTGCTCAAAGACGTTCCTTATTGAAACAACGATAAAATCAAATAAGAATGGGGCCAATGATATCCTATTATTAATCATAAAGAACAAGGAATGACAATGACAAGAATGTATTAAAAATCTCATTTGAAGACATAATTATAGCAAAACTTGGTTGATCAATGAAATTAAAGTAAAATAGAAAAGAAACTCATTCAGTTTTTTGTTACTTATTGTGAACATCCTCACCTACTGGACTTGATGATCTTTTGCGATCACTCGCATTTTCATCAGGATCCGTATGCTGATCCATTGTATTTTCTTCCGTATAATTAGTATCATTTGTACTACTATCATAAAGTATGTCCTTCAAATGAACTACTACCTCACCCTCTTGTGATGTTTGCAACTGCTCAGGAATAGGACTTGTTTTTTCTTCACTGGGAGGAGGAGGGGGGTCTTTGAAGAGTTGAACTATAATGGCAGTCATATTGTCACATCCAGTTCCATCACCATGGGTATTTGGCGCAATACACGAATCAAAAAGACTTTCACAAATTTTAGACATTGACGCTTCACCTTCTTCTTCTTCCTCTTCACCTTTTTGTATTCTCTCTCTGAAGAAGTCGACTGCTTCCTAAAAAAATATTCAGTTTAGATCAATGTTGTCACCCATCGTACTAAGGTACTATTCGTAGTATTTTTTTATTGGCTTTGGTAATTTTTTTTATGGGTATTTATTCTGGGCAAATTAAGTGTTTTTTTTTTCTTTACAACAAAACTTATTTCACTGGTGTAGAGCGAGAATTTAGCTTCCATATCAGACTTTTTGGGTGATTATGGTACATTTCATGTACCCTACTCTCTAAAATAGTCACCAGTGTTATAAACGCAACAGTGCGGTCCTCCTAATAGCTCTAAAATAAACTGTAAAAAGTACGAGTCAACGTGTGATACCTTTACACGGGAGTAGCTGAAAGAAAAGTATGAAACACAGTTATAGTTTCGAGATAACAATATTTGAAAAATAAGGTTTGATCATAATTCCAAGTTTGTTGTAACACTTACCATACCTCTCAACTAATTTTAAAGTACTTCGTGATCTAAAACTTCTCAGCCAAAACTGTCGAACAAATTACGGGTCTGACCAGTAGTGTGAGGTCTCGCATTGTCATGAAGAAGGACAATACCCTTTGTCAGCATGCCAAGTTTTTTTTTTTTTTTTTTTCTTTTCTTTTTTATCACTCTGTGGAGCTTTCTGAGGGTTAGGCAGTATGCTTCTGCATTGATAGTTATTCCTACGTTGCTTGAAGTGGACCAAAAAAAAAAACACCATACCTTTTTTTAAACACTGACGCCATGATTTTGCGCTGGGAAAGGGGACGTTCGGCCTTCCAATTTTCAGGGGAGTGTGGGTCCATTCCATGTTCGGTTGCCTCGATTTGAGCGTGATATGCGAAGCCCATGTTTCGTCTCCAGTTCAACCGGTTGCCACCTCAGTGGCAACCGTTAAAGAGATGACGACGACGTAAAAACAGCAGTTAACTCTTGGATATTGGATCCGGCAGCAAGTTCTTATAAAGACTTACTTTAAACTTAGTTGAGAGGTTTGATAAATGATTAAAAAACTTGGTAACTATACAAAAAAATAAAGTAAAGTATGCACTTTCTGGAAATAAATTTACTTTTTTGAAATAATCGTTAGTTGTGTACTTATGTTCAAACGGACCTTAATTAAAAAAACACACCTCGTATATAATATATCCATTTTAATTTGTGTTTATTTTATGCAGGGCCATCAAGAATAATTTTGGGTCCCTAGTATATGAGCAGTCTTAACCTCACTAAAGAGTGGATTAGTTTTATATAATATATAAATCAACACCGAAGTCTTCTCAGCCGGAAACTATTGTTTTATGTGGTGATCTTCACAGTTTCCTGTGAAGCAAAAGGGGAAAAAATCGATGCTGATAGTCAGCACATAATATAACAGCCGAGTTTTGAACACATATAATCTCTTCTCGACTCAAATGTAAAGATCCATTATTTTTTGCAAATGTCTTTCTACAGCCATTCTTTCTGCACGTCTTCTTGTTCATGCAAATTTGAACAAATTAAGTTTATGATGTGGTATCACAACATTGACGAAGAAGAAAAAGAAAGAATCAAAACAAGGCCTATCAAAACTACTCACCCCTATCATAATGCTATTTTATTTTAAACGATAGAAGTTTTATGAAGATTAAGAATACGGGAAAATTGGTGCTGCAGGAATGGCCGACAGAAATTATTTTCTGCTATTTATTTGCATGTTAATCTGAATTAAACGGTGTACCTTTGTCGATAAATTTATATTGTTGTATTTTAGTAGTAATCATGGCCTATAAAGGCTTTTGGCCTTAATAAATATCATATAAAATAAGCATGGAAAACAATTTCAAAAGGAAAGTATGACCTTCCTAACTCTCATCTCCCTGGAAGTGCCTGCATTTTCAGCCTGATATTTATCAACACTAAAAGCCTTTATAGGTCACGCCTAATATAAAAGTATAACAGCATAAATATTAAAAACTAATGCACATCCTTAAATCCAAATTAAATTACAGAAAATGGTAGCTGGGGGCATGGGCGCCTATAAGCTGAATTCCGGGGGGGGGGCAACTTCGTCGAATTGCTACTTTTAATGCTATATAATAGAAATCTCAGAACAAAATATAAAAATAAGGCAGCATCATTCAGCCAGGGGAGGCAAGAGCCCCCCCCTGCCTCCCCATATGGGTGCCCATGGCTGGGGGCCACAATTGCAGCACCAATTTTTTCCTATTCTTAATCATAATAAAACTTCTATCATTTAATATTACATCTACCCATTCCCCTTTGTATTCCACACCGAAAAAATGTTCTCCCTCATATCAGTAATTCCTGACATGTTGAAAAAAATCTTTAATGGAACTGACTTTCCCCAAATGCTGCTTAACTATGATTTAAGGCATTTGGTTTCAAGTTTTCGATTTAAAAGATTCATTGGCTGTATCTTTCTTGTTTAATTTTCTATTAAGCAAAATCAGAAAAACCGATTCTGCTAGTATGATGCAAACGACTTACCTGGGATGTCATCGAGTTCCAAATGCCATCGCATGCCAAAATAACTTAATCCAAATCAGGATCAAGCTCTTTGTGAAGAACATCAGGAAGTGCTGTGATCATCTGCTCCTCTTGACTCAAAGTTTTGTTCCGTTTATATCCATGATCACCTGAAAAATGTGGAGGATGCAGGAAGGCTGTATATAACAAGATAGCTAAGAGCAAAAGATTTGGGCGATATTGCTATTAAAATTACTTCCTCTGCTGTTCTTTACCAACTAAGAAATTCAGAAATAACCAAAAAACAAAATCTTAGAAAATCTCGGTTTTTGGAAATAAATAGACCTAAGATATACCCAAGGGGTAATGGATGTATTTACCTTAATGTCCTTGGTACTCTAAGCTGATAGTAGAATTCTGTTTTCTTTACACTACCTTATATTTTGAACTACTTGGGATACAAGGACAAAGTATTTTATAGTAAGCTAAAAATAGAGCAAAAACTTTAAACTGAATCCTTTTACACATTAGTTTTCACTTCTATAAATTTCACTAAAAACGTGATATTGATACTGCCCAATAAATTTGATAATTCCCTTGGAAACTAATTAATTGAACAATCAAAAGAAAAATGTTAGAAACCCTTGGTTTTCAGGAATGAATAAATCCAAGATATGTCCAACGGACAAGACACGTTTCTATTTAAATGTCCTTGGTACTTTAGAAAGGAAATGGTATATATCAGTAAGCTCTAGTGTTTCTTGAGGCTCAAAAGATAAAAAAAGGCAAGAACTTATCAATAGCACGGGACAAATTAAGGCCACCATTGACACGCCCTTCAGCTGTAACACTGCCACCAGCTTTTTTAATTCTTGTTTGCTCTCGATCAATCTCTGGCTTGTGATCTTCACTTAAGTCTATGGCTTTGCCACCTCGACATAGAACAGCTCTTGAATCACCTGCATTGGCAATGTAGATGTTTTGATCACTTAATATTGCCACTACAGCTGTGCAGCCACTGTCGTTACCAGGCTAATAAAACGAATCAAGTCAATAGTATATCCTCAAAATAGCATTTACTTCAAGAATTCAAAAAATTCAAAACTGTCAAAAATGTGAAATACGATAAAATGAAGAAAACATATAGCCAAAAGAAGAAAATGAAGAAAAAGAGCCCATATTAGAAACTTATGATTTTTTTTAATTGCTATATAATAGTTATTTGTTTATGTCCATAAACTCTAAAAAAAAAATATTAACAGAAATCCGTTTAATAATATATGTAGATCAAAGTATAAACACATACAACAAGTACTGACAAAACCTATCCTCTCCACACAAAAAAGTGTCTTTGACCGCGAGTAGTATCTTATATAAAGCTTTCAACCATACATTCAACCATATATTCACGCCTACAAGAATATGCTCAAAAGTGTATTAGACAAGAACCAAACAGGAAACTGTTTTTTTGTTATTAATATGAAGTGTATAGGAATGTCCCGTTTGACGTAGACATTTTTTAGGAGCCGATCAGAGACAAGAATGGTTGCTCACTATACGATTACTTGATTGGTAATTGGATTTGAATAAAAGAGATGGTTTTCACTAAAATTCAGATTAGTAAGAGTATTGAATTCAAAGAGAATAGTTTATTTGAGAGGATATTAGTAGAGAAAATGAGTGGTGCATTTATATTATTGGAGATTGATGATGGAGCCGGCAGCAGCAATGATATACGAGTACCCAATGTGGCTGTGGAAATAACTGGTGGCTGTAGACTATGCCTTGAATGGGACGATATGTATGCTAAATACGTGATATCACTAAATAAATTTAAGCAGGAGGAACAACTATGTTTTGCTGCGAAACTGAATATTGTGCATATAAACAAACTTCGGGCAGCATTAGATGTGCTAACGAAATATATTGATGAGAATAAAATGCATCAGTGAATATTATTATTGTAATTATGCTCAATAAAATTGTTTCTAAATCAATGGTATTTTTATTTCTATAGTAGACTAGCGTATATTTTTTAGAGTAGAAAAAAAAATTCTGGTTAGTCTGAAGTTGGTTGTGAGAGTGTTAGGACTCTAAAAAATTGGATAGATTTGACAAAGAGCGAATCATGGGGAATCTAGTGTTTATTGAAAAACGTTTGATTCTAGATGACAATTTTCTAGAGCTGTCTATTCAAAGTAAGATATTTTCTCGGGGAATACTTGTCGATACAATGAAAACTGATTCTCCATCATTAGACTATTGTATGAAGCTTCTACATCGTGGTCCAAATGCATTTACACAATTTATTGATATATTGATCACGACACGGCAAAATGATATTGTGGATATGCTTTTAAACATTACTTTAGAAATTTAGGACTTTTTTCTCATGAGAAAGATGGTGTTCAAGGATGATTTACTCCTCTCTTTCTCTTTCTCTATCCCAGACAATTTTCTTTGTTGCTAGCTCAGTTTCATTGTGGCAGTGAGAGTGTCAACACATGAAAAAAAAATGTTCCATACATGTCCGCTATGTATGTACACACTGGGCAATTGGTCATCATGTGAGAATTGCATAATGATTGATGAGTATGATGAAAAGTGTAGATTATGCAACCCGTGTAAATTGCATAGAGGATATGCTGTACAAAATAAAGATTGTAATTCCTGTCTTGAAGAGGTGTCTGACTCTCATCCTAGAGGGCACCTATGCTCCAATTGTCACTATGATAAATGTAATCAGTGGGAGAATACATATTTCAGTATGATTGAAAAGAATCCTAAGTGTGATTTTAGTTTATTGCTACGAGATTGGTATCGTCGTGGTTTTAGATTGTTTTGGGAGAAGGAACCGGGTCAGCGATTCAACTGTTGGAACAACAAAAGAATAGGGTTTCTATGGCATCTTTGTGAAGACAATGGGTGTTATGATTATAAGCCCACTGATTTTTATTTGGCTGTGACGGAATGTGATTCGACACTTGAGGACACTGTTTGTGAAATTGCTTCAAATAAGCAACTTGAAACATGTGAATTCTATATAATGAATGAGAACAGTATCATTGACTATACAAAGAGATATGACAAGAGTGAAGTTACACTCTACTATAGAAAATGTGACCCTGAGATTGCAGTACATCAGGATCAGTATACTGTGAATTCAGATAATCTACCTGCATTAGTTGTTGTCGACAAATAGCTGTACCTAGTAGTAGAAGAAATCTAAAGAGTGGAAAAGTCGTTTTATCATGTATATAAATTTTATCATTTATTAATAAACAATTTCACATACATTTTTAGAACATTTCATTCGTAGGGCACTAAAATCAATATTAAATACGCTTGTAAGTATATTTTCCACTAGAAAGTCGTTCAATCAAGGTAAGTCAACGTAGATGTCGAGAAACTGATTGTAGGTGTAGCCACGACATCTGAACATGAAAAAAAGTAGTGCATGAAAGCTACATGTCTTAGTCGTTAAATCCTGTACTCTTCGTTGATTTTGAATAATGGTTTTCCCATTGCTTTCAATAAAGTTGCTGATGTATGGAGTGTAGAATTTATGCGATAGGCCAAGAGGATCAAAAAACTCAATATTCTTCGCTGTTTGAAAGATGCATAGCCAATGGTCGGTTTTCAAAGTCAATGGACTGCTATTAACAATGATTAAGGTATTGTTAACACTTGGAATGTTTTCAATGAAGTCCGAAGGTATGCAATAGGACTTGTACTGGGACATGTATGGATCCATACTAAATACAATGCTTATTTGGTTTGTGTTCATGGTGCTAGATATAGTAGAACACTGCTGTCGAGTGTGATTTCCCAATAGGTTTCAAACTGACTCAATGATATTAGCGTGATACCCTCAGTCAAAGCATCGGCAAATGTACACTCTAAACGTACATTCCCTGTTCGTACTATGCTCAAATCCTGAGTCCCCGACAAGTCCAAAACAATTACCCCATTATTTTTTGAAAAAATTGAGTCAGTTATTCCATTTTCAAATAATTGAGAGTCATGATCTAGGGATTGCATGGTCAACTCGTACAGAGTTCTATAGGATCTTTTGTCAAATGATAGAGTGTACAGTGGAATACCATTCACTTTGCACACAAGGCTAGATAGACCAAAAAAATTAAAATCATGGGGGGATTCAGTCCAGGATCCAACGGCACTACCACTCTTCACAAAAACCAAAGCCAATTTTGACGGGATTTCTCAATTGACAAATGATGAATCGATATAGCTATGAGAGCCAATGGCAATGTGACGTTGAGTGGTGATCGTATGGGGAACAAGAAGTTTAATGTTGTTACAATTGGCTCTTAGCTTTTCCACTGCCAATGCAACAGAGCTCATAACTTGTTGTTTTCAGACGTGGAGAACTGCCAATATGATAATGACATTTGCATCGGGTGCTGCTGGAAGTGTGTTTATCAAAATGAGATTCGATGGGGCCAGCTGTAACCTTATGTCAATCTTGACATTGAGGGGTAGCCATTGGGACATATTGAATATCTCATGATTTAATTTTTCCAACCAGATGATACTCTTGGGTCACTGCAGCAGTCAACTCACCGTCAGTATCAACACCTGATCGATATTTATAGCCCAATGACTGTCCTCTCAACTCCTTCTATGCCTTTGGCGTCATCATCATAAATTGTATTTAGCTTGCATAGTTTGATAAATTATTGCTAGTGCTCACCAATGTTCCATTAATAAATACATTAATTTGTTTGAACAGATTGTGTAGAATACAGTTTTCATAGGAGAGACCATCGCAAGCAGTTAGAGTTGTATTATCTAACTTTTACTTCACCACAACATTTAAATCAATAAATGTTGATGACAAATCAATGAAATAGTCTGCATTGGAAAATATTTGAAAGAGTATATTCTCCAAGAGGGATTGTTGGGGATGAAACTATTCATAGTAGCCGTACTTGACACTGACATCAACATTTACAGCATTGAATAGATTTAATGAGAAACTAATTGATGGATATGATTCTTTGTGGGGGAGATAAGTCATCTTAAGAGAAGAAGTCCTTCTTTGATCTAACAATCTTTTTCTTTTTCATCTTCTTCTGCTTATTAGTCTTCCTTGTTTTATTCCTCAAAGTCTTTGTTGATGTCCTTCGCTTCCCGCCCGGGTGGAGACTGATGAGTGAATGACATGCACTCATCCTTTTCAATCCCTCCCCATTTTGTCGAGATTTTAATTGCTCACCAACGGCTCTTGCTGAAGATCTAATATTTTCCTTAACGCTCTCCTTGAAATTCTTGCCCGACCCCCAGTCCTGTAGTGTGGAGGCAGCAAAGTTTGATGCAGCAGGTACAAGATATTTCCTGGCAAGGGGTAGAGCAGAACAAAATATCCTATCAAACCAGCTACCAAAACCATAGCCAGGTACTGTAGCACTTCCCCTTTAGTAGTCCAATCTATTGCATATTTTATATGGACTCAAAGCATCAAGGTAACAATCGATGTCGGGGCAGACAAATGGAATTCTCCTATTGTTCATTTTAGGTGATTGTGCTGTCGCCGACAATGGGTCGAAAATGGAATGTAATCACTGCTAAGCCTTTTGTTATTGCTAGAGAATCACCCAATTCACTTCTTAGTGTTAACTGATAGAGTTCCAAATACGAAGTGTTTACAGGAACATACTGAAGATGCTTTATATTATAGTGATGAACAAGTTCATGAGATGTTTTTCATTCAAGAACACGTAGGAGGGACACATTTGAATTACCAACTCTCGATGTTTCCACAAAAGATGCAGAGAGAAATATGCAAGAGTCCGAGGCGAAACCAGGTGGATAATCAGCAAAAATAACTTGATCCATCCGGTAAACGGTGCCAGCATTTTCCCCCTTGATCATATTCTGTTTAAAGCCAAGAACATCTCTCAGATTATCATTGAGAATAATTATTTCAGTGTCAACAGGTGAGGTATTGTAAATACTATCGTGTTCCAATGAATAATTAAAAGGGAATTTACCATTCCTACGATATGAGATTTTTCTATTGATTGTACGACACAAATCTGTCATATTATCGTATTCAATATATTTCAATTTGGCATGTGGATATTCGCTAGATTTAAGTGCTTCCACCCATTCATAGTCAACAAAGAGTGACCAATCGAATGGTTTAACTTTTATATAATATGCGTGATCCTTTTTCAAGATTTTATGCTTATTTTTCAGCATACAGTCGACAAGAGCCACTTCATACGCATCGTGAAATTTGATGGACGTGTAGAGTTTTATCCAAAAATCGCTTGTATTAAAGAAGTTGTTTCGGAGAGGATCAGACACGTTGGACATAAAAGTTACATAGAAATCATTAGGCATTGTCAATATCTTCAACACCAATCCAAGAATCAAAATCAGAGTTGTATCCTAGCCATCAAACAAGTAACTGTTTCTTACCCCTGCGAGTACGTGTCTTTAATATCTTTTCAATTTAATAGATTTCGCTACTATTTTTAACTTTTTGTAGTTCATAGTCATAAAAACTGCCGAGAATCTTTTCATCTTTGGTATCGCACAAACGATAAGTTATGGGTTTAGTGTCTAGGATTTTTGCCACTTTAAAAAGTTCTGTGGACCACAACTAATTCCCCTTTTCAAAAGCTTTAGTTCTTCTATTAATTCGAACAGTATCACCAACATTGAATTTATTTTTCTTCTTGACAATCGTTTCATTGGAATATTGTTTAAGAAAGGTGTCAATTGTATCATGATCAGAATGAGGAACTTCCGTTGGGGTTGAGTTGGACAATGATCGATGAGGTCGTTGATTATAAATCAACATGATTTTATCTAAATCATGAATAAAAGCCGGTGTATTTTTCAATGTACAATTCATTGAAATTAAAAGTCGAATAGTTCTTATCAATCGTAAGGCAAATGCAGTCCTTATTGGACTAAACCTATGATGGAGCAGTGCATCATATTTCGCTAGTACTTTTGCAACATTGAGGTTAACAAATTCACTACAGTGATCCGTTTGAATTTTTTTATATGAATCCTGTTCGAGAATACTTTCAATGGCCTGAGCAACTTCAACGCCTCTCTTTGATCGCAATGGAATTGCATATGCATAACCAAACCCCGTGTCGGGGGAGCGGACCGTGGGAGGACTCGGCAAGAGGGTCAAGACTCGTTGAATCTCTTGACACGGGCAGTGACCGGGCCTTAAAGCTAGTCCGTGTTCTGTCTCTGGGGGTTTGACAAGCCCAGGCAGGACGTTTGGTCTTTTTTTGGCGACCTTTTTTTGGCGACCACTTTCAATTGAATCAGGCAAATTGTATCAAGTGAAGTCTTTGGTTCAGTTGGACAATGATCGATGAGGTCGTTGATTATAAATCAACCTGATTTTATCTAAATCATGAATAAAAGCCGGTGTATTTTTCAATGTACAATATCTTGAAATTAAAGTCGAATAGTTCTTATCGATCGTTCGGCCAATGCAGCCTTTATAGGACTAAGACTATGATAGAGCAGTGTATCATATTCCACTAGTATTTTTGCAGCATGGGGATTAACAAATTCACTTCCGCGAACTGTTTGATTTTTTAGTGTGAATCCTGTCCGAGAATACTTTCAATGGCCTGAGCAACTTCAATGCCTCTCTTTGATCAGAATGGAATCTCATATGCATAACGACCATAAACACTGATTGCAAGTAAAATGTAATTGTACGGTGTATTATGACGTTGTTGAATCTCATCTAGAGTCAGGAGATCTGTTTGCATTATATGCAATGGAGAAAAGGCTTTAGTTTTTCGATATTGATTAGCACGAAGTCTATGATTTCTATGCAGAGTGTAACTTGAATTCATTTTTTGTATAGTACACTTTTAAACTTTTACCGTGAACACCAGTGACCTTGAAAAGAGTGGTGGGTGAACTTAAACTCCCCATTTCACCAATATTTTCATAAACACCTTTCAGAACTTCAACCATTTTGAACGTAAACACGTAGTGTAACGTCCGCTACCCTTTTGTATACTAGATGTGGATGGTGATGGTGACATGATACGTTTTCGCTTTTTCCTTGCCACCATTGTCAAGTTTCCACTAGGTGTGCTAGTATTTTCCGAGATTGATTTAAAATCTTCTTCTTCTTCGTCTTCTTCATATTTTAATGGTGTTGTTGTTGTTGTTGTTGTTGATGCATGTTCATTTAATTTTTTAAGACTGTTGCAATTAATGATAAAGCTTTTGAAGAACATTAGTGTTTTTAAAAAACTGCATAGATGAGCTCCACATGATAATTGTCATTTACGACTTGTTACCATATCATAGATGAAATCAAGAAGATCATAGCTCTTTGCCTGAAAAACAATCCCTTTCCCATTACTCTTAACTTGAATTTGATCCTGACGGATTTCTATGAGAACGATTAGCAGCTTTGTTATTTGTTCACGAAATGAGCGGGGAATTAGATTTCTAATTATAAAAACAAATGAATACAATTTCGCCTTCTTTAATTGTGTTCCAGCAGCAGCAGCAGAATCCTGAGGAGATGATTCTTTTTTGTGATCAATAGCACTGGTCTTCGACCAATAGGGCTTATGTTTGTCCACTCGGCGAAGTGCATCTTGAAGTAAAAGCAGTTTTTTATCATCCTCAATAATCTCGTTGTCAATGAATTTACTCAGATTGTTCTCAAAGTGTTCCACAGGTGAGAAAACGAGTTCTATTGGAGTCAATTTATAGTGTTTTGCAATTCTCTAGAGAAAACTGTTTACAAGTCCTGCAATTATTTGCAGTAAAAGTGTGAAAAAGCTACCGCCCGCCTGAAGGAGTCGTTTCTTTTTAAAATTCTTTCCTTTACTTTTATATGACAAAGTAAGTAAAAAGGAACGATGTTTATTTGCCTGTTGCTTAACTAATTATGGCAGTTGAAAATTACCCTCGGTCAAATTTAAACAAAGTTCAGATATTAGATTAATGAAATCATTGTCAATACCATGTTTAAGTATGACTTTCCTAAGCGAGGGCTTTGAAGTGCTTAGAACTGAAAACAGATGTCTATTTTCATGTAGTTTCTTCAGTGTCATGATAGCAACTAATAGGTCTTTTTAGTGTTCACGGGGAGAATTTTTTTTGTAATTAAAAGGTACATATACAAAAAACATATTCTTTATTTGGTTAAAGATGCGTCTGTGAAATAAAAAAATACACATTAGACTGTTTTTCACGCACGCATAGACAAGAAGATTCAAACAACTTTTTTGTGTCTGTTTTGTTTCTTTTTTACACCTCCGACCCGACAGGCTTAGCCACTAGTATGTTATATGTTGTAGAGGCTGAGATGCGAGATATTGGGATTGTGCACATATAATCTGGGTTCTTGGATTCAGGGTCTTCTGAAAGTCTGAATTTTTCATCCAGAGCAATCTTAGAATTAATGGTTCGCATCTTATTTTTAGGGATAAAAATTCTTAAATCTTGGAAATGCCTTAAAACAGAGATTAAGTAACCACCACACAACTTTCATTAGACTGTTATGAGGGTGGAGGGGTCTACTAGTACTCAAATCTTTTTATTCTTGTCTAAATATCTGATTAATAACTAGATTTCACAAACTTCCTTTGAAAGATCTCTATGTGGAATTCACCCCCATTGTCCCCTAATACACAAGCACATATCATATAATACAAAAGAAGCACATTCTCGAAAAAAAAATCACTGACAATACACGGTGATAAAAAGAAAACTAAGACGAGTAACCTACTTCTGAAAGATAAAATTAATGCTAATAAACATGTAGAGTATCCCTAGTCGGCACCCAGCTGTTTTGATCCATAATGATACTAAAATTTCACCTCATAAATAATACAACCAAGAGGGTAGATCATCCCCGTACGGCTAGATCAGCGGCGTCTAGCCCTGGCCTGAAAAGGCTATGAAAGGAACCAATCTCACAATCTTACAGAAACTGAAAGATACCAGTGACTACTACTACTACTAACAACTCACCACAGCACCAAGCCACTTGAGGCCAACACGGCTACATACGCTCCTCCTCCATCCCAACCCATTAAAAGCCTCCCTCTTTACACCCTCCCAGGAAGTACCCATTTCCCTTAAATCTTTCCTTACGACATCCTCCCACCCCAATCGAGGATGTCCTGCTTTTCGTTCAGCCCTAGACGGTTGGCCGAAAAGTAACTTACATTAGTGACTGATATCTTGAATACTATTTACACTGCATTTATTCATCAGCAATTGTTAATTGTTTCCTTATTTAAGCATAATGTGTAAAATTTATATTTATATATTACATGTGTAAATATTTATAATATGTATAATATTTCCATATAATGCTTAAATATTTCCGTAGTATCTCAATTTTTGGCCGATTTTTGGATCTTTTGCTGTTTCGACAAATCCCTCCTCTGTGCATACCTATCTTGATTCGTACTTATTCAATTTTTAGCTGGTCAGATACTATCAGTGAGAAAATGAATGTCACGAAAATATTTTGCCTTGGTATGAAAAATTGAAGCGCAGAAACAGATGTGCAGAAATAGATGGGAGTCTAATATATATCTGAGTTTGGTATTTTGAAGTTTGGGCTATTTCATGCCCTTTCTCGAGAATACAAAACAGGAGCATTTTTAAGCCCAAATTTTCAACTCTTGGAAGGGTGCCTCCAGACTTAACTCAGAAGGATGGAGTTTTCCGCAATATATCCATGTGTAGGCATACTGGCAAAGTTGGGCGAAATTGTATTTTGAAGTTCAAGATATGTATACCCTTTCCCATCTTTTCAACCAGTTGGTTGTATTGTTTCTCCTTTTAGTTAGGGATAATGCTAATAGACTATATCCCAGCTAAAAAGAGCCAGCAGTGAAAAGACGATGGATGAGCCTATCGCTGTGCATCTGTCACCCTTAGAAACAAAAAGTGCAGAAAAGTAAACAATATTTAACATCAGAAAATAAACTCAATTTCGAGGACAAAAAGGAGGGCAAAATTCTACTATAGGATGCCCCAGCCGAAAGGGGTGAGCAATGAAGGGTAATAGAACTGCTGCGTGTGTAGATTTTACTGTTACATGTATCCACTTATGTTGGCTACCCTGTAATTTATTTCTACTCCTTTTACTGTATCTGCATTTTCGGCTAGCCATGGTAGAATATATAAACTCTCTCATTCTCGCCAAACAGATGGCACCAGCATTTCTAACTACGTGTCTTATGTTGCACAAAAAAAAGTAAAAAAAAAGTATTTTTTTACAGGTCGTATATTTCTAGGTAATCGTGTAAGAAAGAACAAATAGTGCTTCACAAATAATGAAATTTGATTTGGCTGTTTCCAATGAAGACATCCCAACATTATTGCTAGAAAATTGTAATTATTTTAGAACTAAAATGGAAAGCATGGGGCAGGTATGCCATGGATATTTGTCCTTGAATAGTTATAAAATATGCACATTGTGACATTTCTTAGCGTTGTACAGTCGTGAGGAGACTTAGCCATAGTATGGCAATTTACAAATCGAAAATTTTTGCCTAAAAATACAAAAAAACTCAATAAATGTAAAACTAATATATGCATGTAGCAGCGAAATTTACGTATTGAAATCCTTTAAGGTCGTTCGATACCTTAAAGAATCACCCCATCTCGTCCAATAGAAGCTTTTTTAGTTTGTGCGGGCAAACTGTTGTGAATTAGTTGGGCGGTCTTGCCATAACTTGTACGGCTAAGATAAGAGATCTGAATAAACGACAGAAAACTAAAAGCCGACACCTACTTTCCCGGAAATCTTAGAAAAACCATTTAACTTATCAATTTTTGTACCAGAAATAGAAACATTCAGGTTTAATGAAATTAACATTACTAAAAAGCATAATTTTTTTTCAAAAATAGACTATAATATTGAAAAGATACAAAATTATTTTCTAATGCCTATTTTAAATTCTTCTTCTTTTCTTTCTTTTATCCAGCGGTATATTTTGTTTTTTAATTGAATGGCGTGGAATTTTCTTTTTAAAGTTCTGGAAAGGGCAGTCCCTAAAAATATTCTAGTATGCCTGCTTGGAAAACATTAAAAATCAGCTCAAAAGAAGTCTCACTGAACAATTTGACAGCATTTGAAGTTTCCTGTTGTGTCAACTGCCTTCATTGAAACCTTTGCGGACAAAGGATGCACATTATTTGTGCTGTATATAAATTGATTAGACAGCGTTTCGCTTGACAATTGGCAAGAGATTATAGGTTTCCTTCGTTTTAAACTAGCCTTAAGAGCACTGGGTACAATCTACAAGAGTGATAGTGAAATTATGAATTCAATTACTAATCACCTCGAACGGGATACTACAGATAATCATTGTAGCCCCCCGTGCAAAAAGTAAGGTACCATAGTAGCAATGCTAATTGACAGTTTTCAAATTTGTTGGCAGATTTTGTTTGAAAATACGATTTTTACATATAAAACACTTTTTGCTCAAAGAAAAGCTGTCAAAAGTTTTGCTCCTAAAGTATCAACAGCTTTTGGAATTCTGCTACTGGCAGCTTTGGAACTTTTTCCATGCCTGATTGTAGCTAAAGAAATCTGCCAGGTTCCTCGTTAGGAATGAACTAGGTTTGGCCGCTCCTACCCCGAAAAATAAATATGTAGGAAATGCATATTTTTCGATTTCTAACGCTGCAAAATATATTGTCTTTTGCAAGAGATGTACATTACTAAAATTAATTAAAAACTCTTCTCACTTAACTTTTAAATAATACATACAGCTCCAATTAACTACACAATTCTTTCGCTGTATTTATTTTAAATTTAATTTAACAGTTTGAAAACAGTTGTTTAGCACCAATGCCGTTTTGAATAAAACAAGTGATTTTTGAAAAAGATTATTCCCCGCCATCAAATTCGAAGGAAAGTATGAAGTTTCTCTAGTTGATTTTATTTTTAAAAATACTTATGATATCCTATGAAAAGATCGCACATATGACATAAAAGTTAGACCAAACGATTGGCCAGTGTATGATGAGGAAGAGTAATAGATAAAATCACTTAACTCTGATATATACCTACATCCCACTCTAAAATACAAAGAATATTGTAGTATGATTGATTTGTGTTCTGCAATCAAAAGAAGAATCTCTGCTTGTAAGAATTATGCAAGCCACTTTAACTATTCAATGGAACGTGGTAGGGTTTACATTACCTTTCCCATTGAGAATGAAATGGTTCATCTTTACGATAATCTGAGAGATATTCTTGGTTTTAAACGTAATATAATCGAGGGTAAAAGTGCTGGTACCATCATTGGGACGGAACTTATTATTTTGGCAGACTGATCACCCGGTTTCTCATTGGACAAATGTATATTTCTTTATGTCTCCTTTGTCGAAACATCGAGAGTCGGTAATACCAATGCCGCCTAATGTGTGATCTTGAAGAAAAAACCATACACAAACACATTCACAACTACAATATAAAGCACCTTCAATGTATTCCTGTAAACACTTTATATTTGTAACTCTGTCAGTTAACATTAAGAAATGAATTTGGCGGTCCTTTAGCAATAACAAAAGGTTTGGCTGTAATTACATGTAACTTTTTACCCATTCAGTGAGATGGCTAATAGAAAAAGCATTTTTGTTTGCCCTGATATTGATTGCTGCGTTGCTATTCTTAGACCGTGACAATTGGGTCATGGAATGGACTATTACAGGGGTCGTTCATTAATGTCCGGCTACAGTCTTGCTAATTGGTTTGCTAAGTTGTTTCGTTCTGCATTACCCTTGGCTAAGAAATACATTGCTGCGGTTGCCATAGATTTTACATTCTCTGCACTACATGATTGGGGCTCTAGGAAGGATTTTAAAGAAAGTGTTTCACAAAAATTTTAGGTCCGGCTTGCGATTTCCCGGCGAGCGATTGAAATCACGACAAAGCGGAAAACGTTTGGAAAAGACGAGAAACACCTCATCAGTCATCAGTCTCTGCTCATATCTGAAGCAAAAAACATCACTCTTGTCAAAGAAGAAAAAGAGAACAAGAGTAAAAATTGTTAGATTGAAAAAGGATTTCTTTTCCTAGAAATGGCATATATGTCACACAAAAATCTCATCCCTCACTCACCTAATCTCTAAATCTTTTTAATGAAGAAAATGTTAATGTGAGTGTAAAACATGTTTACTATGAACAATTTTATTAACAACAACCGCTCTCTGAAAACATACATTTTTAAATTTATTCCAGTGAACACTATCTCATAGATTTTACTTCCACATTTATAGATTTGCATGGGATTGCAAAAAAAATCTAACAATAAAAAACAAAGTGCAGCCGAGGGGTTGTCCTTTGAAAGCTGGATATTACATAATTTGTTTGGACGACTAAGTATCTAAACAAACGTAACATTGGGAAGAAAAGGTATCCATCTTTAAAATTATGGGAGCTAAACACTAATCATGTCGATGACCCCATATTCTTATATAAAAATGAGAGGCTGAGCTATTGTATAAGATTATAAGACCGACACTGGCACTGCCACTATACTTAGAGAGGTAAATTGAGGGGTTTAGCAATTGGATATAAATACAAAACCGACACTGACACTACAACTATACTTAGAGAGGTGACAAATAGTGAGTAAAAATTGGTTGGAAAAACAAATCATGAAATTTTTAATATACCTCAATGGATGCCTCCCAATGTTAAGATTGATATAAAGCTGCAACTTGCTCTGTCCAGTTTTATTTTGCAAAAGGTACTTACCACTGCACCTGATGCAACAGTCTATCTCACCTCGAAAATACTTCATGTACGAAAACAACAGGTTATGAGCTCTGTTGCTTTGGTAATTGAAAAACTAAGAGCTAGTAGAAATAATATAAAACTGCTCGTTCTGCATACAATCACCAATCAACGACATATAGTTCCGGGTTCATGTACCTATACCGAATCTTCATTTATCAATAGCGAAACTCCTTCAAAACATGCTTTGGCTTTTGTAAAAAGTGCTAGTGCAATTAGATCACGGACAAAATTCCTCACACAAACTTGAAATGTGTGGACTTTCATCTCTTATATGTAAAGTAAATGGAATTCCACTGTACAATTTTTCTTTTGATAATTCCTACATCACCCTATATGAACTGACAATGCAATCCCTAGATCGAGATTCACAACTTTTTGAAAATGGTAAAACCGATGTAATATTTGCCAAAGCTCATGGTATCATTGTATCGGACTTGTCTGATACTTAAGATATGAGTTTTGTCTGAAAGGGTACTGTAAATTTAGAATCTACCTGTGCCGAGCCATTGACGGAGAGCATAGGATTAATCTCGCTAAATCAATTTAAAACCTATGGGGAAATTACCCTGTTGGCAGTGTTGTATTAGACTTGGTACCATGACCACATATCAATGTATTCAACTTGGATCCGTATAAGTCCAAATACAAATCCTATTGCATGCCATCGGATTTTCTTGAAAACACTCAAAGGGTTAACAATACCATTATCATTGTTAATAGTAGTCCGTCAACCGTACAGACGGGACACTGGCTATGTGTCTTTCAAACAGCGACGAATATTGAATTTGTTCATCATCTTGGCCTACCGTCTGCATTCTACCAACCTCACATAAAAAACTTTCTTGAACAAAGAGGATAATCTATTATTTGAAATCACATGCAAGTACAAGATTTATCAACCAAAAGCTGTAGTTTTCATAAGGTATTATGTTTTATTTTTCTATTTCGTGGATATACTTACAATGAATTTCTCAGCATTTATGTTGACAATCCTTGATTGAAGGACTTTCTAGATGAAAATACCATTTCCTACCTGTATAATATAAATTTCATTGCCCTAAGAATGAAATGACTTAAAAGTGTTTAGGAATTTGTTTATTAATCAAACCTATATGTACGAAAAAGCCTTTATTCTTTTTGTGTAGATTTCTTCTTCCACATATAGCTATCACTTAACAATGATAAATGGCAGTAGCTCGTTAGGACTCACTTTTTACTCATTTTGGTATTGAAAGTCAGGGTCACATTTTCTACAATATAATGTAACTTCACTTTTATTATATCTCTGTAAAGTCAATAATACTATTTTGATTGACATTATAAAATTCAGGTGTGTCAATTTGCTTATTTGAAGCAATGTCACACACAATATTCTTATATAAAGAATCAGACAAATAAAAACAGACAAATAAAAGTCCGTAGGCTTATAATCATAGTAGCCAGTACATTCACAGTGATGTTGTAAAAAACAGACTTTCTCTTTATTCCAGCAATCGAAGCGTAGACCAGGTTTTTCCTCCCAAAAGAATTTAATACACGACGATACAAGTCTCTTAAAAATAAACTGAATCACGTTTGGGGTTTTTTCCAATCACACCAGGATAGGTATTCTCCCACTGATCGCATTTATCATAGTAAAAATTAAAACATAGGAAACCTCAAGTTTGAGAGTCACAAACATCTTCAAGACAGGAATTACAGTCTTTAGTTTGCCCTGCATATCCTCTATGCGATTTACATGGATTGAATAATCTACACTTTTCGTTATAGCCATCAACAATAGTACAATTCTCACAGGATGACTAGCTGCCCAATGTGTAAGAACATAATGGACATATGCGAAACTTGTTTTTACTGTTGACTGTCTTACTTCCAAAAAGAAACTTACTTTCCATGGATAAAATGAATGTCTTCTAGGTTTAGGAGTAATCGAATGGTGTCACGAAACTTATTCGACTTATTTGAATAGGATCTAGGTAGCGTTCAAAAGCAAATCCACAATATCATTTTGTTTTTTTTTCAATTAGTATGTCAATAAATTGACTAAATGCATTTGGCCCACGATATAATAGTTTCATAAAGTAGTCCAAAGAATGAGAATAATTTTTATTATATTATTAAGGATTCTTTGAGAGAACATTTTACTTTGAATTGATAACTCTTGAAAATCGTCATTTAGAATCAAATATTTTTCCAAAGTCACTAGATTCTGTATGATTTTGCGTTTCTCAAATCAAACCATTTTTAATCTTAAAAACTCTCACTGACGTTTACAGACAAACAAAGAATGAATATTCTTTCTACCTTCTTATCCCTAGTAAAATATATAACGAGAAAAAAATTTTTCGACACATTTTTGCTTATTAGTCATTCATAGTTCAATGGATGAAACTGATGGTAATCTATGAATATTGCTAGTAACGTTTTCCGGTGCTCTGCTTATCATCAATCCATCTTTAATTTCCATGGTGATATTGTCTGCTTGTGCTGTTTTTATTTTACCAGTAGTCTCTTTGCGTATTAACATGTTATTCTTACACAGATTCCAGTTACAGCACATGGACAAGATATACTGTATGATAATGTTGCGGGGTACGCCTGTCTTATTTTTACCTTTCCTTGAATGTTGATACTAGGAGGACGGATAAGATGTATCAACTGGTAACGTGTTACCAGCAGCAGCATTAGCAAGAAGTTGAACTTCGTCATCAACTAAAATTTTTATGTTCACATTCTCTTTCAACACTAACTTCTCTGGATATCCATCACTATAACACTTGAAGTTTTTCAGTACTGAATTTTTTCAGGAGAAAAAAACACGGATATTCCCAGCATTCCGTTCAGGGGAAACATTTCTGCTTATAGTAGATTCATATCGTGGGTGCTCTTGAAATGCAAGCAAAAGTTGATGGCACATATTTTTACCGAGATTACCCCTTACTAAGTTGTTCTTGTGTTTTCTATAATTATACGAACTTTCTTGTGCACAAATTAATAATAAACAAAAATATATTTAGGATGACCATAAAAAGCTGATTCTTTGATTTAATTTTATCAATAGTAAGGCTCTTATACTTTCGTTATTGACAAGGATCGTTATTTTCCTACCGTTCATTACTATGGAGAATTCGAATTTTTACTCTAACCAAATCATATAGAAAAAATATTTGTGTAAAACTGGAAAAGGGTTGCTCACTCACAATTTAGATTTTATATTTTCCTTGTGAAGGGTCAAAATCTATTCAAAGAAAGCCAACAATAGAGCAACTTCCTTATAACTAATAGACACTTATAACTTATGTTATAACTTCCTTATAAACTCTGGTTTCTTTATAGTCCCAAATTTCTGGAGGGGGGTCTATACCCCCTGTCAGCACCCATGCATAACTACATTATATAAAAGGTGTCAGGGCACATCCCCTTAACAGTTTAAGTTGGTAATTCGTGATGGTATTATTTATAATAAAATAATAAACAAAAACTTTCCCAAAAAACAATGTTTTTAAATGAAAGTAGAGAGCTACTTTAAACCAAAGATGAGCACAAATAAAGTCTATTAATTTTCCAAGCCTAAAACCACCATAAACAGCAATAAATAAATAAAACCCAGAACGAACAGAGATTATAGTAAATGACAGAACCAAATTCAAATTGAGAAGAAACTGAGAGGAGTGAGGCTGACGCCCCCCGTATCGACTATAACTCAGAATATAAGTTGTACTTTACCGAAAACAATCATGATTTTGAGTTGTGTTTAATTTCTCGTAATAGAAAAAAAAGAAAACACAATTATAAACGAGATTACTGAAAAAAAAACAGATGAATGTGGATTGACAGTTTAATATATGTGCTGAAATTTATTCGGGAAAATCTCTCGTTTTCATATTTTGTTTTATATATTTGTTATATGATAAATAAAATATATTTTATTTTCAGTAAAATACAAATTATGTCTTGGCCCTCAAATGGTGAGCGGGCTTTAGCCCCTCTCCTCTTAGTTTCTGTTCGTTTTTAGTTTAAATCTGTTATTTATTTTAATTTCTTTTCGTTCCAGGTTTCATTTATTTTTATAAATGTTTTTGATAAATGTTCCATAATATAGCACCAAAGATGTTTTATTTACATATTTACCTCTCTACGGATATCTACTTTTAAAAAAACCTATAACTACTAGATAAGTCTGACATAAGTTTTTTCGTCTGGCCCCAATGTGAAGGGGCAACACAATATCTGGAACAGTTTCACCACTTTTCTTAGTACAGGTCTGATTTCTTCAAAAAAGGAAAAGCATAGTTAGTGTATGCCCAATGAAGGTCCATTGTATTTCATACAACTTGGTACATCTGACTTCTTGAAACCTTAAAATCTATCTTCACCATTGCCATTGACTGGTGACTTTGACACAACATATTTTTACCATTTACATTGACGTTCACCATTGACTGCTTTTAAAACCAAGTTCCTTGTGTCACTCTTTCTTTTCTTAGCAATCCTTAGCCCTTGTCAAAGTCTTGTCTAACACAGAGATTCTATTTATTACGAAAAAAATCCACGGAGAATCCAGCCAAGATAAAAGACACTCAGACAGCAGGGATTGACTTTGTCTACAATATGAGGTAGAAGTAGTCTTTGAATATGGAAAGAATCAATCATGTCCTTTCTCAATATCACATACAGTGACACCAAATTCTGTTTCATATTTGGGTAAACATTCCTTGCGACAAGAGAAAAATCAAAAGTATGAAGCGAGGATAATTTAAATGCCACTGAAACCATAGTAGTATTTAAAAGGGGCATAAAGAATCTGGATTGTGGCGGTAGCTAGCAACCTAGTAAGAGACGATCAAGTCCCTTAACAAAAACTACAATAACCCATAACTCCTAAAATAAGAGTCAGATCAAAACAAGAAGTACACTATTAGATCCGCATTGTCCGAAACCACTAAATAGAAAACTTACCGTCTCTTGGATTGAACAACAAGGAAAAGATATTGGTTTGAAAACAAAAAAAAGTGGCTGTAACCACGATATTCTGCGTGTACGGCATCTTTTTTTTCTCTTTCTCCTCACATAGCTTGATACTGGAACATCGTAGAGAGCTGTTTAATTGCTCATTTTAAAGGAAATTGATGCGGTTAAAAACATTTTGTAATTAAAAAAACTAATTTTTAAAATATAATCAATTTTATACGTAAAACTGCATTTTTCTATAACACATGTTGTAGCTCATGCTATTAACGTTAGGAATTTGTCACATCTTCGTGCTTTTGTAATTAGCAAAATAATATTTAAAATTAAATCAATATTTTTACAAAGAACTTTTACCATTATAAATAGCTTGTAGACAAAAATTATGCCAAGTGGAGGATATTCAGAGAAGCAATTAATGCAAAGCCTGAGAATGTTGACAAGGTCATACACACTTGTGTTTGCCTACATAATTACTTGCGTACTGAAGATCTTACAACTCCGCAAAGACATCGGAGGTATGTTACTGCTAACTTTGTTGACACAGAAACTGATTGTGTTATAACATTAGGGCAGTGGAAACAAGAGCAAACAAATGGGCTGTTACCAATCGTCTCAACAGCAGCACGAAACCCAGCTAAAGCTGCCAAACATGCCCGTGATAAATTTCGAGATTACTTCATGACGCCAGAAGGAACTGTTCCTTGGCAGCTGAGTAAAGTAAGTCAAGGCCGCAGTCCCGAATAGGTCGCTGCTTGTGTTGTAACAAAGACTTTATGCAAACTTATCACACTCAAAGTTGTGTGTTTAACTATCAGAAATGAATATGTAAATGTGTGCGTCTGTTTCTGGCTGTAGTTTAGTTATTTTTCTATAGTAAAGAGTTGTGATTAATGTGTACGCATTGTTCTAAAAAGTAAGGGCCAGCATTGTTCAAATTGGTGTAATAAGGCAAATGGCAAATAAGAAATTTTTTTCTAGAGCTTTTAAGTTGCAATTTACAGTGGCTGGACCTTGGCAAAACGAAATGATACTAGATTCGTACATTACTTCCTTGCAGAGGCTTGTTCAGGTAGCTATGCTTTATTGCCTACAAAATCTACAAATAATGCAATGGAACAGATTGCAAAAACATCCTTCTGCAGCTTACTAGACCGATGTGAACAATACTCTATCTGATATTCTTTACCAGTCTTAGACGGCGATGGGGCGTCTTTAACATTGCTTGTGGTATGTTCAGACAAATGGAATTCCTATTACTCTGTATGGGAATTCTCCCCATTAGCTGCTATTACGGGTTCCAGTGTGACCCAGGCTGAGTAATAACCTACTTACCATAGTAAGCAAAAATAAGGAAAAAGTTACCAAATCCGTTCCGAACTTCTTCTCTTTATCATAACCCCCTGCCTTAATTGGTAACTAACGCGTATTAAGCCTTATAAGTGTTAATAGCCTTTACACACCAATTTGATGAATAAATTTCATTCAGGCTACTTAACAAAAATACACCAGAGTTCTAAAATATTAGTCACCTTAATAATCTTATATTCGTTACTGCATCAATTAAGACAACGCAATAGGGTTACCATGACTATTGTTCCAACCTAACATTTTTCCATTAATTCTAGTTACCTTGGTAACTTTTTGGTTACAATATAGTTCTGCAGGGTAAGGAGCTTACTATGATAACTTAGCATGGTAACTGGGTTGGAACTCACAATCAGTATTCAGCCAATACAGCAATCACTGGCTCTGCGATTCCTCCAAGTTCATCGTCAAAAATCAAGGCAAACATTAAAAAAATCTATTAAAAAGTGAAACCGAGTCTATTTTTTAAACAGCTTTCTGAGTTAAAAAACAATAATATATCAAAATCAGCAAGAAGTTTATATACAATACTACATGTCATTCAAGGGGTATATACAAACAATTATAAGGCATTGAACACCATTAAGATACTCAGGAGTCTAGTTGTTAACTCAGAAATTACACATATACATTACTCCTGGTCTTGACTTTCATATTTTTTAAGCGCTTCAGAAATTTCAAGACGTGCCACTGCTTGAGCTTTTTTTTGGCAAATTGTTCAACACGTTAAAGATGTACTGGCTGAAATTTAAGTTGGGTGTTTTTTTCTCTTGTAAAGATGAAAGAGCTTTGACAATTTCTTGGTCAATGTCTGTATGTGCCTGGCTGCCTCCAGAAGTATTCTGAGTCTCGGTGCTTCCACTACTACCACGTGGCTCTTGAGATGTTTTGCGCTTCCTTTCAGGCTTGATGGGAGCTAAAGGTGACATACATGATGATGAGCTTTCAGACTGCCAAGTCTCTGTGGATTTTATCATAGCTCTTTTTGACGGCTGAAAAAGAGATTCTGCTGTCTGTTCAAACTCTTCTGAGCTCAATTCTATTTCCTGGGTAAATTTGTCTTCATAATAAATTGGAGTATCAATCCTGGTCAAAGTTTCACTAACACAAGCATTCTGCAGAGGTTCATTCATGTTGTCCACAGTTTTTCTTAGCTGACCCGACTCTGTCATGAAGCTGAAATGTGGAAATACTTCCATGTTTTTCTGTTTATTTTTGCGCCATCTCCACTTTTACCTTTTCCACAACGTTTAAACTTCATATAAGTATTTTTTAGAGTATCAAACTTTTCCTTCGAAATGTCTGCAAGACTATGAACAGGCAGTCCCTAATCTGAAAACAAATCTTGGATTCTGCCATGGCTGCAAAAGAGTTCTTCTTTTTCCTATAATCTCTGAAGTCTTCTCTAGAGGAATCCCATAGCCATGGATAGGTGATACAGGTGTTGACGAGGAGTTCAACATCACTGTCAGACCATTTTATTTTCTCATCCATGACAATAATGGTATCCTAGGGGTTTGCAAGGTACCCAGCTGGCTTCAGCTCTGGTTCTTATGCCTAAAAAGAAAAAAGGTTACAGATTACACTATTATATTATTATATTATTACATATTTACAGTATATATTATAATATTGATTGACATAGGCTGAGTTCCAACCTGGCTACCATGGTAAGCAAAATTAAAAATACAGTTGATTTTTAGTGATCGACTTACAAGGATAGAAATAAAAATTGTAATCTCGCTTGATTTAGTGATAGTTCACATTTTGGATTACTGTCATATTAAACAAAACTCTACAGTCTTTTGAAGATGCAAAAATGCTGTTCCTGGTAGCATGATGATATAAAAAGTGATCCACAAGTAGAAGTAGTTATCTAAATACCATTTTGCTTGCAGATATAGGATTGGCACCTTTCCAAGGCAGATTACCAGACTGGTTATTTGGCATTGTATAATGTGGTCAAACATGTTTTGAGAGTATGATTGAAATTATATAATTTAAGCAGACTGGTTTTTGAGTCAACATCCGTTTTTTAGGAGCCAATCAGAGAGCGGAGTTTACTCCATATACGATAACTTGATTTGTGGTTGGGATTTGAATAAAAGAAATGGTTTTCATTACAGTTCATATTAGTAAGATAATTGAATTCAGAGATAATAGTTTATTTGAGAGGATATTAGTAGAGAAAAATGAGTGGTGCATTTACATTATTGGAGATTAATGATGGAGCCGACAACAGCAGCAACGATAAACGAGTACCCAATGTGGCTGTGGAAATAACCGCTGGCTGTAGACTATGCCTTGAATGGGACAGTATGTATGCTAGATACGTTATATCATTAAGCCAATTTATGCAAGAGGAGTAACTATGTTTTCCTGGAAAGGTGAATATTCTCCATATAAATAAACTTCGGTCAGCATTATATGTCCTATCGAAATATATTGATGAGAACGAAATGCATAAATGAATACTTTTATTTTATTTATGTTCAATAAAATTGTTTCTAAATCAAAGGTATTTTTCTTTCTATAGTAGACTAGTGTATATTTTCTAGAGTAGAAAAAAAAATTCTGGTTAGTCAGTAGTTGGTTGTGACAGAGTTAGGACTCTAAAAAATGGATAGATTTGAGAAAGAGCGAATCATGGGGAATCTAGTGCTTATGGAAAAACGTTTGATTCTAGATGACGATTTTGTAGAGTTGTCAATTCAAAGGAAGATATTTTCCGGGGAATGCTTGTCGATATAATGAAAAGTGATTCTCCATCATTAGACTATTGTATGAAGCTTCTACGTCGTGATTCAAATGCATTTACACAATTTATTGATATATTGATCACGACAAAGCAAAATGATATTGTAGATATGCTTGTAAACATTAGTCTAGAAATCTAGGACTTTTTTTCATGAGAAAGATGGTGTTCAAGGATAATTTAATCCTCTCTCACTATCTCCGACAATTTTTGTTGTTGCTAGCTCATTTTCATTGTGGCAGAGAGTGTCAACACATGAAAAAATGTTCCATACATGTCCACTATGTATTTACACACTGGGCAGCTGGTCATCAGGTGAGAATTGCACAATGATTGATGAGTATGATGAAAAGTGTAGATTATGCAACCCGTGTAAATTGCATACAGGATATGCTGTACAAATTAAAGGTTGTAATTGCTGTCTTGAAGAGGTGTGTGACTCTTATCCTAGAGGACACCTCTGCTCCAATTGTCATTATGATAAATATAATCAGTGGGAGAATAAATATCCCGGTATGATTGGAAAGAATCCTAACCGTGATTATAGTTTATTGCTACGAGACTGGTATTGCCGTGGTTTTAGATTGTTCTGGGAGGAGGAGCGGGGTCAACGATTCAACTGTTGGAACAACAAAAAAATATGGTTTCTACGTCATCGTTGTGAAGACAATGGGTCTTATGATTATAAGCCCACTGATTTTTATTTGACTGTGACGGAATGTGATTCGACTCTTGAGGACACTATTTGTGAAATTGCTTCAAATAAGCAAATTGAAACATGTGAATTCAATAGAATGAATGAGAATAGTATCATTGATTATACAAAGAGATATGACAAGAGTGAAGTTACACTCTATTGTAGAAAAAGTGACCCTGACATTACACTACATCAGGATCAGTACACTGTGAATTAAGATAACGTACCGGCACTAGGTTTCGTTGAAAAAGACCTATACCTTGTAGATGAAGAAATCTAAAGAGTATAGAAGCAGTTAAATTATGTATATAAAATTTTATTAACAAACAATTTCACAGACATGTTTTGAACATTTGATTCGTATAGCACTAAAATCAATATTAAAAACGCTTGTAAGTATATTTTCCACTAGAAAGTCGTTCAATCGAGGTAAGTCAACGTAGATGTCAAGAAAATGCTTGTAGGTGTAGCCATGACATCCGAACATGAAAAAGAGTAGTGCATGAAAGCCAGATGTCTTGGTGGTTAAATATTGTGCCCTTCGCTGATTTTAAATAATAAATGTTCCTCCGCTTTCAATAACGCTGCTGATGTATGGCGCGTATAGTTTAAAAGGAACGCAAATCAGATAAACAACTCCATATTAGTTGATGCTTTAAAAAAACAAATCTAATGACCAGTCTTCAAAGTCGATGGACAACTATTAAAAATGATTAGGTTATTGTTAACACTTGGAATTTTCTCAATGAAGTCCGAAGGTATGCAATAGGAGTTGTACTGGGACATGTATGGATCCATACTAAATACGTTGATTATTTGGTTTGTGTTCATGGTGCTAGGTCTAGTAGAACACTGCCGTCGGGTGTGATTTCCCAATAGGTTTCAAATTGACTCAGTGATAATAGCGTGATACTCTCAGTCAGAGCATCGGCAAATGTACACCCTAAACGTACATTCCCTGTTCGTACTATACTCATACCCTGAGTCCCTGACAAGTCCAAAACAATTACCCCATGATTGTTTGAAAACATTGAATCGGTTATTCCATTTTCAAATAGTAGAGAGTCATGATCAAGGGATTGCATGGTCAGCTATTACAGAGTTCAGTAAGATTTTTTGTCAAATGATAAAGTGTACAGTGGAATACCATTCACTTTGTACACAAGGCTAGATATACCGAAAACATTAAAATCATGGGGGGATTCAGTCCAGTATCCAACCGCACTGCCACTCTTTACAAAGGCCAAAGCCACTTTTGATGGGATTTCTCCATTGATAAATGATGAATCGCTATAGCTACGAGAGTCGGTGGCAATGTGACGTTGATTGGTGATCGTATGGGGGACAAGAAGTTTAATGTTGTTGCCATTGGCTCTTAGCTTTTCCACCGCCAATGCAACAGAGCTCATAACCTGTTGTTTTCGGACGTGGAGAATTGCCGATGTGATAATGACATTTGCATCGGGTGCTGCAGGAAGTGTTTTTCTCAAAATAAAATTCGATGGGGCCAACTGTAACTTTATGTCAATCTTGACATTGGGGGGTAACCATTGGGATATATTGAATATCTCATGATTTAATTTTCCAACCAGATGATACTCCTGGGTCACTGCTGTAGTCAACTCGCCGTCAGTATCAACACCTGATCGATATTCATAGCCCAATGATTGTCCTCTCAACTCCTTGTATGCCTTTGGGGTCATCATCATAAATTTTATGTAGCTTGTATAGTTGGATAAATTATTGCTAGTGCTCACCAATGTTCCATTAATAAATACATTAATTTGTTTGAATAGATTATGTAGAATACACTTCTCGTAAGAGAGACCATCGCCAGCATTTGGAGTTGTATTATCTGACTTTTTCTTCACCGCAACATTTAAATCAATAAATGTCGATGACAAATCAATGAAATAATCTTCATTGGAAAATATTTGAAAGTGTATATTTTTTGAGAGGGGTTGTTGGGGATGAAATTGTTCATAGTAGCCAAACTTGACCCTGAAATAATTATTTTCAGCTTCGAAATAGATTCAATGAGGAACTAATTGATGGATAAGATTCCTTGTGTGGGGGATAAGTCATCTTAAGGGAAGAAGTCCTTTTTTGATCGAACAATCTTTTTCTTTTTCTTTTTCTGCTTCTTGGTCTTCCTTGTTTCAGTGGTCAAAGTTCTTATTGACGTCCTTTACCTTGTGCGTGGGAGGAGATTGATGAGTGAATGACATGCACGCATCCTTTTCAATCCCTCCCCATTTTGTCGAGATTTTAATTGCTCACCAACGGCTCTTGCTGAAGATATAATATTTTTCTTGAAATTCTTGCCCGACCAATGGGTTGAAAATGACTTGTAATCACTGCTAAGCCTTTTGTTATTGCTAGAGGATCACACAATTCACTTCTTAGTGTTAACTGACAGAGTTCCAAATACGAAGTAATTACAGGAACATACTGAAGATGCTTTATATTATAGTGATGAACAAGTTCATGAGTTGTTTTTCGTTCAAGAACACGTAGGAGGGGGACATTTGAATTACCGACTCTCGATGTTTCCACAAAGGATGCATAGAGAAAAATGCAAGAGTCCGAGGTGAAACCAGGTGGATAATCAGCAAAAATAACTTGATCCATCCCCTAAACGGTGCCAGCATTTTTCCCATCACACAAATCTGTCATATTATCGTATTCAATATATTTCAATTTGGCATGTGGATATTCGCTAGATTTAAGTGCTTCAACCCATTCATAGTCGACAAAGAGTGTCCAATCGAATTGTATAATTTTTAAATCATACACACGATCCTTTCTCAGGATGCCCTAGGTATTTTTGAGAATACAGTCGACAAGAGCCACTTCATACGCACTGTCAAATTTGATGGCGGGGGACAGTTTCGTCCAAAAGTCACTTGTCGTATTCAAGTTGTTGTAGAGAGGATCGGAAACATTGGACATAAAATTTACATAGAAATCATTGGGCATTGTCAATATCTTCAACACCGATCCAAGAATCAAAATTAGATTTGTATCCTAGCCAGCGAACAAGTAAGTGTTTCCTACCCCTGCGAGGACGAGTCTTTAATATCTTCAATTTGATAGATTTCACTATTATTTTTAACTTTTTGTAGTTCATAGTCATAAAAGCCACCGAGAATTTCTTCATCTTTGGTATCGTGCAAACGATAAGTTATGGGTTTAGTGTCTAAGATTTTTGCCACTTTAAAAAGTTCTGTGGAACACAAGTAATTCC
>NC_142807.1:56064833-56067333 GCF_049724085.1 Artemia sp. Qi Xiang Cuo
TCTATTTTGATCTTCCGGGTCTGGGCCATTGAAAAGAAAAATTACGCATAAGAAGAATGGATTTGGATGTTGATTTAGAGGTTTGGCCAGGGCCAAGCGAAGGTCCAACCCTATGCAATGTTTGTTATACAGAACCAATGTTTTATTAGTTAGTCTACATTGAGACCCCATTTGGGGGAATCTGTTCTTTCAGAGTTGATATATTTGTTTTTTCAAGTGACCATTTGAAAGATTACAAGTAACCTATTTTCAACAGCTGTGTAGACTATTTTTGCAGGAGCCCAGAGAGGGTAGGAGAACAGTTACAAGATACCGTCATTATTATATCGACATGGGGGTCCGTTTGTCTTCCGAGGAGATAGCTAGAGATATTTATTGGTGACCCGGGTTGGGTGCACCCTTGGCCCTAGAGTTTGGCTATTTGACGTTCGATCAAGTTACCATACCCTGGTGACGAATAGGTTGTGACACCCGTACATTACAACACAAATATACATTGTGAGTAATTTCCCAGTGGACACTTATTTGAAGATTTTTTTTTATAATTGTCTTTTCTATGGTTTGGTTATTTTGACCATTGTGATTTCCCCTGGGAAAAATTATTTTAGCTCATGTTGCCGATTGGAGGTTACCAATAGAAGATTTTATCAGGCAAATCTTATAAAAAAGCTTCAACCTTTTCTTAAGGTGCGTCAACATTACCGTATTATTTCCGGGATGTCAAAAAAAGTGGAGGACAAATCATTCTTGAATGCTGTGCTGAACTTCGTGAGGCGTAGTATGGAAAGAAGAAAAAACTGGAGGGAATAGTTGATATAGGCGTCAGCTTTTTCACACCAGAAGAAATTCTGATTGCCAAAGAATCGCTTCATCAACTAATGCAGTTTACAACACACTTTGAAATTCACGCAAAAGATGAAGAGAATTTTACAGACATTTGTAGATGGATTCATCAAGCTCACATCAATGTGACCAAATTGCTAGCCTTCGTTATTGATTCTCCCTGCTCAGTCCCAGCTACTAGTGAAGCTACTGCAGCAACCGCAGCTATTGAGGTGAAAGAAATGTCTCAATTTATCAAGAACCATTTTGCTACTAATGCCAACAAACCCACGAATGACCAAGCGCTTTAAATCAGCCTGATAAGCCCTCTTATAAAATCGTTCTGAAAAATCTGCCCGAGTCTCTTGAAAAACCATGGATTAGGAAAAGATTCGTATATTTGGTATGTGTTGATGCTAGAAACATACCTGAATTACGGAAAGTCACTGGATACTAGTTGCTTGTTCAAAAGACACAGCTGAAACCATTGTTGAGTCTAACAAGATCAACACACCGCATATTTCTGCTGCCATAAAGAGCCCTAACTATATTTGTGTAGTGAAACAAGTTCCCTCTGACGTATAAGCGGATGAACTGGCTGCACTGATCCCAAGAGCTACGAAGTCTAAACAGCTTGCCAGTTCCTGTACGTTCAAGGTATTTTTCAGCTGTCGATCAGATTTGTGTAAATTTCTTAAGGAATCTGCGAAGATCTATTACAAGAAACTGCCCACTCAAGAATTCCATTTCTCACCCAGTCGCAGCTACTCGTGCCACAGCCAAGGTCACCTAGGTATCGAGTGCATCAATATCCCTCTCTGCTCCAGATGTGGTGCGTCTGACCACGTCTTCAAAAAGAACGATGCAGAAAAGTGTGCTCGTGCTATATTTTGCGTTTCGTGCAAGAAACTGGGTCATATAGCGTGAAGTGTCTGGGAAAACAAGGAAAAGCCAACTCATTAACATGCTGAATAATGAAATCTCTAATATTTCACTACTCTCTTGGAATATAAAAGGACAATTTTCCGAGTGGTCTCTTGTGGTTGACCAGTTTGTAAATAAATGTAATGTGATATGCCTGAAAAAATATTTCATCACAGAGGCTGACCTAAGCCTACTAAATCTATGGTCATCCTACTCTGTGTTGTCCGTGCCTGCAAAAAGTTCATCTCCGAGGGACCATCTGTCTGGTGGTATTGAAACGCTGGTAAGCAATCGTCTCGAGTGCGAAGTATATGATAACAGTGACAATTTTCTTCCAACTAGACTAGATAACCTGCTAGTTATAAATGTATACATTCCAACTGATTAGTGTGACGATAAATCTGATAGTACTTTTGCTATAAGTGCTGCCAAACTAGCCTGCTGCCTTAAGAAGGCCGAGCTCAAGTCCCATGATTGCAATCGTGGATGACTTTAACCGTGGGTAATTTAGAAGTTGATATTACTGCCCAAAACAGTCGGTGCTGTATTCTAATAGGAATACTTGAGAACTGCTTTACTATTCACCTGAAAAAAATAGAACTTTTCGTATATTCAGCAATCTGGTTCTACATCCAATCTAGACCAGCTCTAGACAAGCTCTATTTCTTTGCCAGTACGTGATGTTCTTGTCCTTCCGAATAGTTTCACTTCGGATCATTTCCATTTTCAGTGTATTATCAGTAGCTCAACCTCG
>NC_142807.1:56072333-56125511 GCF_049724085.1 Artemia sp. Qi Xiang Cuo
TTCAGTGTCACTTAAAGCGAATAAATAAAGCGAATAACAACAAAAACAAACAATTAAAACAACAGAATATTATAAAAGTGTCAATTTCAAATGCGTAAAAATGTTATAAACAAAAACAAAATAAACTCATAAAATTAGAAGGCCAAAGTCAAGTCGGCAAAAATGCCGAAAAAACAAAAACTCGTAAGATTAACAAGGGGATAAATAATATTAAAACAAAAACATGAGTTAGTTGGTGACTAACAAATCTAAATATAAAACCTCCAAATTTGTGAAATGGGCATTAAATTTAATAACTATGAGGTAAAGAGTGAGTGAGGAAGGGGGGGGGGTGGCAATGGAGATTCACTGGTTGAAAATGTCAACTATGTAAGGGATAAATGTTCTTCTATATCTTTCAGTGCAAACTCTTATTGGGGAAAGAAGGGGACATTTTGTTGACATAAAATGCGGGAGGTGGGGTCGAAGGGGTGAATATTGACCTGGGAAAAGGAGAGTTTTTCGAGGGTTATGAAGGGCATTGTTATCCAAACGCAAGGTAATTTTTGCTCTCATTTACTTAAGGGTGACAATACTAGCTCTCCTAAGAAGGGAAATGTAAGGTACTTTACGCTCATTGAAGATAATTCTTAAACACCTTTTTTGGACTGCCTCTTTTCTGTCCGACAATTCAATAGAAGTGCCAGGATGCCAAACAGGACAGGCATACTCAAGCATTAAGCGTACAAATGACAGGAAAATCCTCAAACAGCGCGATTTAAGGCATTTAAATTTTTTAATGAGTTTAAGGAAGAAAAATGTGGCATTGCACGTTTTAAGAGGTCATAAATATGAAAATCCCATTTTAAGTCGCTTGAGATGGTAACGCCCAGTAATTTCATGGTGGTAACAGACATTTCAGGTGGGATTGGACAGGAAAAAGAAGGGGGAGTTTTAAGGAAATTAATAGTACTAACAGTTGACTTTAAAGGGTTGACTTTCATTTCATCAGTAAGAGCTTTGGCTGATATAGATTCAAAGATGTCCATTGGGTTCCTTTTTGAATTTTTGAAACATGTTTCTAAGACAGTTAGATCACCAACGAATTTCCATCTATCCAGAAAATAAACACCAAGGTTGTTTATCACTGTAAGAAATAAAAATTAACCTAAGAGGGTTCCTTGGGGCACACCATTATAAATTGGGAGGGGATTAAAATATACATTCAGGTATTTCAAGACTTGCGTTCCAATAGAGAGGAAAGACGCAATTACTCTAATTAAATAAGGGTCAACTTGAAAGTCATTAGATAGCTTTTCTAATAGCATATTGTGGTTAGTTAAATCAAAAGCTTTTTGCAAGTCAACAGCGATAACATTGAGCCAGGTACTTGGTATTTCTAGTTTGTTACATATTGTGTCCATAAGGTGAACAAAATAGTGGGTAGTAGATGTAGAGGATAGGTTTCCAAATTTTCTTTGGTCAAAATTTGGGACTATCTTTACTTTCGACCACTCAGCTAAAAAGCTTTCATATAACTTTGAAAAAACTGGAGTAAAAGCAATGTAAAAATCTTGACACCATCAAAATCTTCATTGTTACCTTTCGTTTTACGGGAGTAATAAAACCTAATTTCCAACAATTTGGATATATACCGGTAGAGGGGATTTCATTAAAATGTAAGGACAAAGGCTCTGAGAGATTGTCGACAAAGGCTTTAATTAGTACAATCGGGGTGTCTAGTGGATATGTACTACACTTTTTAATGTTCTTAATTTTTGCCTCCACATCCGAGGGTGAAATAACGGAAAAATTTAGAGAGCACAAATCATAAGGAGTGTCAAAAGAGAGGGGAAAAATGTTCTGAGCTATAGAAGAAAGAAACCTGTTTAGATCATTGGCTGTAACTGAAGGGTCTTCTTAGAAATGGAAATCTATATTATTATGTGTTTTCTCACACATTCTCTTTATTCCATTATACGATTGTTTTGGCTTCGTAGAAAATAAATCCTGGACTTTGCATTTGTAATATGAAGAAGCAGATTTACGTATTTTTTTTTTAATATATTTATGCAGTGAGTTCGCTTCGGGTATTTTACCACTCTTTAGTAGATTCAATTTAATTCTAATTAGTTTTTTTCAATTTGCTAGTAATGTATGGTTTTTCATTAGAACTTTTTTTACTTTTTTCCCTGGAAAGAGATTTATGTATTTTGTTTTAATCAGAATCTGGAATTTAGAGACTTTAAAATTAATGTCAGTTTTTCCTTTGAGAGCCAGCCAGTTTTCATTGGTTATCCAAGATCCAAATGTGTAAAGGCCATCCTTGGAAATTGGGTGACAAGAGAACTCAGTAACAGAAAAAGTATGATTAAAGCTATTGAGAGGCCTCGTTAATAAACAAAAATGATAACTTCCTGCTAACGGGGACAAGGGGACAGGAGGGGCATAGAAAGCCTGCATATTGGTACAAATCACATCAAGGGCTGAATTTCCGTTTGTTGTTGGTATTTTTACTATTTGTTTTAAGTTTAGGGAATTAAAAAGGAAATTTAACTTTAGATCATTAGCATCACCTACTAAGAAAATACTGGCGTTCGGGAAATTGCATAGGACAAAGTCGACACTACTATGCAGTTATTGGTAGAATCGCTATCTTTGTGCAGCATTTTGGTTTGGGGAATAATAGAAGCAGCAAAACACAATCAAATTGATGAGTCCTGATAAAACTTTGGGTATTACACTTACCAAAATGATTTCATCGTAATCTGAAAGGTTGGGAGTATGAATTAATTTAGAGAAGGGATAATTATTTACAAATAATAGTATTCTACCTCCCTTTTTACCTGGGGAGTGATCATGAGGATGAAGTTTTATAAATTGGGAGTAGTTACTAATTTTCAGTAAATCAAGGTTCTGTGCTTGGATCTCAGTTTGGGCAACTACATCAATTTTGTGTACTTGACAGAGGGCATCTAGCTCGATCAATTTCTTGAAAAGGCTTTCGGCGTTCGTAACAAGCAACTTTGGGAAATTAAAACAGTTACTAAAGAGGGCAATTTTTTGTTTGTTAATTGTGGTAGACAGTGGAGGGTGGGGGAACGTGGATCTGGGAGAGGCATCTTTTTCGGGGTGAAGGCTGGGATTTGTTTGAGAAGCAGGATTAAACTTCCGGTTAGGTTGAGCAAGGAGGGTTTGAGAGAAAAGGGCTACATCTTTTAAACCTGGGTCACTCTTGTCTGATAATATTTGGGAGGGAAATAAGATTGTGTTATGGTATTTTCAAGGGGTTCAGCTTGGGAGGGGTTAACTGGAGCATTAAGAGGGAAGGGATTTTGCTGGGAATATAGAGTTTTTTTCTGGGTGGTATAGGTTGAAGTTTTTTGAGTGAGCAGGGTAGATTTGGGATAAAAAAGGAAAATGTGTGATGATGAGCTAATTTTACTAATTAAATGTAGGGGGCTTCGTTTGTGGGTTGATTGAGAACTTGTAATTATTTTCATATTAAAAGTTCTACTCCACCTGGCTATAGCACAATAATCCCTTTTTTAAATGTAATAACATGCACTTAGTTTCATAACATTGGGCACTTTGAAATTTATGACAGGGTTTTGAATGGGAAAGAGAGCAATAATTGTCATTACAGTGACTAGTAGTTAAAAAAGACACACAAGGGTGAACAAAGGTAGAAACACTCTTTTTTATACACTTTTTGGCCAAGTGAAATCGGCAGGCAATAGAATTCTTCCCTGATTTGGCTTATCTGAAGCCGCTCTTATCTCTTGTCCTATCCGGTGATTGGCCTCCATGTTTGAAAAAATCTTTGTATCTTTTATTATGGATAAAATAAATCGCTAGTTTTCCTTTTTTCTCTCTTTGGTACTGGTAATACCAAAGTTTTTGTTTGTTCGATTTTTTTTTTCTCCTCTCCCCTTTTATATATTATCTTTTAAACCTTTCAAACGTTAATTTTATCTTACTCTTTTTTACTTTTTATCTTTTTCAGTTTCTCATATTTTGCCACTTATTTTTTTTTACTAACAAATGTTTTTTTCATTCGGATATTGCTGTTTTTTGGCATTGGTTTGCCAGTTGTCTTTTTTTTTATTTGCGTTTTTTTTTATTTTTATTTTTGGTTATATGACTCCGAAATGAGAACTCAGTCCTTCGGGGCTTGTGTAGACGTTTTTTTTAAATAAATATCTTATCTTGTCTTAAGAATAGCAACATAAAAATCAATATCAGGACAAACAAATGCCATTTTTCTATTAGACATCTTATTATTGAACAAAGGGTCAAAAATTATATGTAATCACCGCAATTCTTTTTGTTATTATTAAAGCATCACCTAATCCAGTTCTTAAGATTAACTGACAGAGTTCCAAATGGGAAATGCTTACAGGGATATAATGAAGATATTTTATGTTGTAAAGATGATTGTGATCTTGACGGGTTTTTCGTTCAAGAACTCATAGGTGCTATTACCAACTTTGGATGTTTCAACAAATGAAGCGTAATGAAATACACAACTGTCCGAGGACAAGGAAGGTGGATATTCAGTGAAAATGACACGATCCCTCCTAATAGGGCTTCAAGCTCTTTTACTACTGATTATGTTCTGCTTAAAATCAAGAAAATCTCTCAGATTATCATTGAGATGAACCTTTCCATTGCCAGGGTAAAATAATGTAGATCTTGCCCTCTTCCATTGAATAGTTGAATTAAAAGGCTCTATTTTTACTAGAGGAAATTCTTCTATTGATAGCACGACACAAATCATTCAGACTACCAAATTCCTCGTATGATATTATGGAGAAGGTATGTTCAAATGAATTAATATTTTCAACCTGATGGTCGCTAGCGAGTGGTATTTGAATAGCAACTATACATTTTAACCAAATTGATGGTCTGAAAGTGATTAGCAAAATTAATAACAAGAAATTGATTAGAGAAATTATATATGCAATAAGAATTTTTTTGAAATTGTAAAGTTGCTCAAGGTTAATAAAATTTGCATGAAAATATTTACATTTCTAATTTCTTAATGATAAATTTGATGTTCCTGTCTTTCCTGATTTGAGCATATGCTTACACTATTTTATATTTTCATAAACAATGCTTCAAGAAACATTAGCAATAAAATTAGGCTGTATGCTGACGATTTGAAACTTATCGGATCTGTTGACACACAGCAGGGAATGACGTCAATGCAGTCAGATCTAAACAGTTTCTACAAATTGGCATATCTACAAATGGAGGCCCAAGTTTAATGCTGAAAAGTGCAAGGTTCTCCATTTTGGAGGAAACTGCAATAGCAATGCTAATTGTCATCAAATATTGATTGACTAAATTCTGAGAGTACCTCAGAGAGAGATTTGGGGTTGTTGAAGATTAAGACCTTAAATTCGTCTGCCACACCCAATCTGCAGTAGCAGGGGTTAACCAAACTTTTGTTATTATCAAGAACAATCACCCATAGATCTGGAGCAATAATTACTAAACTTTAAAAGAGCTTGGTGAGACCAAGATTGGAATTCAGAATGTGTGACCACATCAATTAATAAAACACTAGATGGCTCTTGCATCTATCCAAAGATAGGCAACAAAATCCATAAAGGCCCTCAAAGATAAAAAGTATGCAGGCTGACTTCAGAGCCTTAACTCGTTAAGGCCCAAGAAAAAATGTCGGAGATATTCTAGTTGTCCTTTTCACCAGTTTCTTTTTATCACATAAGTAGGCCAAAAATACATTTATAGATTTTTCCTGTTTCCGGTTAACACTGAACCAAATCAAATCAAAACTTAGTGTGGTAAGATGAAAAACAGCCAGTGCACAGGGTGACGTCACATTTCTCACTGTAGCTCAGTGGTTTTTTCTTGCAGTTTTTACCTTGGCATCGTCCCTGTTTTTCGCGCTTCACTAGGAAGTGTCCTATTCTATCATATCGGGTGCTGAGTGGTGGCACAGTTCTTCCTTCTAACATTGAAGAATTTGGTTCCCTTCTTCCATAATTTATTTTCAAAAAGGCTCGTGTGACCTCCCGTCTAAAATCTACAAGAGTCATTTCCTTTTCTTTGTAAACCACCATGTTGAATAGTGTACAAGCATTGACGACAGCCATTTCTAAAAGGCGCACGAATAGAGCCCAATACCATTTCTTTCCTCTAATAGACACAGCATACTTGCTGACAAGCCAGTCATTTAAATCAACTCCATCCATGTACCGGTTGTATTGCCTGAGTGTATGCGGCTGCTACATTGCCGTCTTTCCCATCTGTCCCTTAACTCTTCGTTCAACCGGTTTTAGTGGATCTAGGATGAGATGGTTGGATGCAACAAAGACAACGCTATTGTCCTGCCATTTTACGACCAATATATCGTTGGCTGCATCAAACCGATAATCATAGGCTCAACGTTGCTCCTTCTTAAAATCCTTGTTGGAAGGGAAAGGACACCTTGTCAATCGGTTTTCTCTAACCGTCCCAGTCGCTCAAAAGCCAGCTCCTTTCAGGTCACACAAAAGCTGATGACTTGTAAAGCAATTGTCAAAATATATCTCGTGGCTGATGCCATTTCAAACAATTTCCAAAAGTTTTTTCACGAATCAAGACCCTAGGCCTTCTTTAGCAGTCCGAGATGGGGCATTGGGCTCCTTTTCCGAGTACAGATGAAACCGAGGGCAGTAGCCATCCGAAGTGCATAAAGCCCATAGTTTATATCCAAATCGAATGGGCTTGCCTCGGATGAACTAATTCAGGCTATGTTTCCCGTAATGCTTCACAATCATTTCGTCGATGGATAGATGCTGAGAGAAAATTCCAAACTGCTTAAAGTTTACGTTGATTATGTCGAAGAGGGACTTTACCTTGAAATCCCACTGATCTTGAGGCTTTGAACTGTATCGGTGTCCACGAAGTGGATGTTCTCTTTCATCTTCATGAATCGATTTCTGGACATTGCTTGCTTGACCCGGTCACTTCCAAGATCTTCATCGATTGACCAATAAGCTCATAGGGAGTACAATCTATTATAGCCCAAAAAATCAGTATTCCCACGATCACACGTATTTCGTTAGCTGATGTGGTGAAGTCAAAGTTTCCCTTAGACGTCGCATATCTAACTGTTTCACGAAAAATGAGGTAAAAAAATTTATCGTGTAGAAACAAAGCCAAAACCTTTACTGGTGTTTTTCCTTCTATTGCTTCTCAGGTTTTCTCAAGCGTCTTAGCTGCTTCCTCGCCCAAGTTTCGCCAAGAAAAGGTTCCTTTTTGCTTCTTCCATTCCGGGTTCACGGCTTTGAATTTCCTTTTCTGTGGCCCACCTCTCGAAGTTGATGCACCCTGTTTTTCTGAGAGGATGATGTTGTCGTCGATGTCTTCAAATTGTTTTTCTTCGAGAAGACCTGGTCTGAAATCTACTTCAACAGTTCCCGGGACATCATTTACAATCGGAACTGCCGTGTTGTCGTCATTACCTTCATCTTCATCAGATGCTTGATCGGGATCAGGAGGCAGGACAACAACCTGAATATCTTTACATGCAAATTCTTAGTTTTCTAGAAGGTCTAGAGCTTCGTTAAGTGAAATGCAGGGGTTTCTTGTCTTCATTTTCAGAAATCTGGAAGATGAAGAAAAATGTATGAGAAATTTATAGATATTTTTTCCATGGTGACTAATAGGCTAAAACTGAAGGATGATAGAGAACCCACATTATTATTGCTACTTTTACTTATACCCGATCAAATTGGGAAAAACGGATAATTAATAAGAGAAAACAAGAAAAACACATATGGATATCACAAGTAAACTAAACGCATAAGTGAACACTCGGAAGAAAATTGCAGAGAGAATTATGACTGAAACCAAAAAAAGTGTAGATAAAGTTTTCCCCAAGTTGTCAAAATACAGAATCAACCAAAGACTCATTAATTTTTTTTTTTAATCTCAAGTGAAATTAGCAATAAAAACGTAATCCTTGAAATTTCACGTACAAAAAGTAACCCTTACATAGCTCACTGTCCTATAAATATGACATCAACGTAAAAAGCCGTAAAACTATGAACTTACTTGTCAGGTTTGTTTTTATTCAGGAATACAGTTAAATATACAGTTGTCTAACTGCTATCAAAGTCACTATTGTCTAGGGGAATTCTAACTATTTTTTACCAAATTTTGAAAACTACCGTTGTGCAATTATGCTAATTGTAACTTAAATGACACCACTGATCTGATATTGAATGATCAACTGACCTAGAAAAATTAACCTAGATAGCTTGGTCACCAAGAACGCCTGTATCACTAAAAGCAAATTGTTTTCAGTGTAAATTTAGCCACAAAAAATTAAAACCAGCTGTCCTATAAATAGGACAGTGGGCCGTAACGGGTTAAGGTACCAACTCTAACTCAAATTATGTATTAAATCAATGAACATTATGTATTTTCTTATTTATTAAAAAATGTGCAACAATTTTCATCTGCATTGTACTTACAACGAGTTCTAAATTAGTTGACTAATTATACTTTGTGTTCGCTAGCAGTCTACTTTTCGTAATATTGAGGGGTTAATTCTACAGAAAAGTATCCTGGAATCATTTCTACCTAACAAAAGGTTTTAGATGAACAAGATACAACGCATTAACGTTCTGTTGAGGATTATATTTTATGGCCTAATAATTGTAATTTTCAAGTACCACATCCAGGTACGCCCATGGAGGAGGCTTCAAACCCACTTCACTCTCCATCTCAGTATTTTAAAAATCCCCCTCTATTTCTTATTTCTTTTTAATTATTTTGCCTGTTTTGGATGTGTTTTTTTTATTTATCCTATCTACTCAAACACGTACATGAAGGAACAGGGCCTAAGGCCCACCTTCCTCACAAACATGAATGTTCCATGTAATATTAATTCTTTACATACAATTTACATATTTCTAGCGTTTCTTTATATTTTCAATTTGCTCCATTTTGACACAAGCACGCACGCGTTTCAAACCCAATACAAACCTCACTGGTCCGAAAACAATATGTTATTAAAATCAAACTGGCAAGATCGCAGATTTCAGTGAAAGTTCGACAAAAATAGCTTGAATGAAGGATGATTAACTAGACAACTAACTATACCAACAAATAAGAGGTTAGCATTGAAATATTATTGATTAGAAGACTTGAGTATAACATATCTAAAAAAAACAAATAATTAAACTCAGTTTCAAGTTTGTTTATAATTTTTTAAAAGTATTTCAAAATTGTCAGCAGCCAAATTTATAATAGTTTCTTCAACTGAATCAGAGGCCAAGGTATCATTGCAGTTGCTAGAGTTTTCTGAAAATTTTAGAATTCATTCGTAGAAGAAGTGGAGATCACATGTATCATTAATCAAAACCGGCCACTAGCTGAATTCTTTTTAGCAGAATTGTGCATAAGCCACACATCATATCCTAACTACCCAGCTTTGCCAAATATTACAAGTGGACACATTTTAGCTAATGACCATTAAAGAAACGAAGCCCCATTGTCTATATTAGTTTTAGACTGAATGGATTTAGAAGAAAACTAAATTAGAAAACAAAAGGAAAACAAGAGTGAAAAACGTTTTCATAAGTTCAATGATTATAATGAGAAGATACCTTACAAAACACTAAACAAAATGAAAATATAAAAAATTATGATTGCAAAAATTAACTAAATAATATTTTTTCAGATCACACTGGCTAAGGATGACAAAACAAAAAACTTAGGATAACAAAAAAGACGACTTTATTCACAGCCATACCAGTGAAAATAGATGAAAAATACAAATATCTTGGCCCAGATCTATGCTCAACCGTCCTCTGTGCAAAAAGAAGAATTTGAAAATTAATAAATGTCTAACACTAAAACGAAAAATAAAAGAGAGGAGCTAAAGTAACGGCAAAAAGCATTTATCTTCAATTTTCAAATGCATTGAATTTCTTTGTCCTCTTCTTTGTACTGGGTTGTGTAGAAAACTAAGAAAATAATTGTGAGCTAAAAAAAATAGCGGGATATTTGGTTTTACACCAAAAGTTCTGATCCACTAAATAAAAGAACAAGCGATTTCAAATTAAAAGCTTTCGTCAGGAATTTTGGCGGTATTGGTGACCTCATGATACCCCCGAGAGTAGTGGGCACAAATAGAGACCAACCTTCTATGGCTGACCATAAGTGTTTTCTGGAATACGCTGACGAGATTGAATAGGTTGAAGCTAGTAATGGCTGCCAGAGTCATGCGTAGTGGGCAATCGCCCTTAACATGTGGATTGTTGACTGAGGTAGAAGAAAAGATCCCGTGACCAGTAATCAAAGGTGAGAAAAAGAAGTTCTTTTGTCAGTACCTGTCTGAGGATCAAGACCACTTGCCAATGATAGTTGGCCAGAAGTTGGCGAATCTCCCCTTCAGTATTGCATACCCGAGCTGGTTTATATATGGGGATTGGGTTTCTCGGGATGGATGGAAACAATGTTGGACTCCTTGCCACAGCGAAGGAAGGCTTTTCTACAACGGGGAAAAGGATTGGCAAGTTTTATCTCGAATTACCACACCCGAACGGGCACCAAGAATCCAATGGCTATTTAGGTTTGGAAGCAACATGCTTTTGTGGCCTGAGTCTCGACTCAGTTGTCTGAGTTTACCCATAATTACAACAATAATAATCAGTGATTTGCCACTATTCACTTTACAAATTGCCTTCAAATTTTATACAAAAAAACATCGTTAAAGTAACGCTCAAACCTTTTCTAACTGTGGATTACAAAACTCACTATCAAGATCCGTTCCAACTTCTCTAGAAAAATATTGTTCAATAATACTTCCTATAGCCTGAACAACTTCAACACCTTTCTTTGTCCGCAATATAATAGCAAATGCACAACGACTAAAGACACTAATTGCATGTAGAATATATTTGTAGGGTGTATTATTATGCCTTTGAATCTCATATAGAGTTAAAAGATATGCTTGCATTATGTTCAGTGGGAAAAAGGTTTTAGTTTTTCAATAATGACAACCACAAACCCTATGATTTCGATGTGGAGTGTAACTTGGCTCATTTTCAGATGCTCTTTCGCAGTTTTGGTGTCAATACCAGTAACTTTAGAAAGTGCTGCAGGGGAACTTAGACTTCCCACTTCACCAATATTTTCACAAGTATGTTTCAAAACTTCAACCATTTGAAAAGAAAATGCGAATTGCAATGTTCGCTACCCTATTGCATACTAGTGACTACTTATGGTGGTGATGAGTTGATATCAATACGTATTTGCTTTTTTGTCGTAGACTCTACCAATGGTGTCATCAATCAGACATTGTTTCTTCTGCTACTAGGTTTGCTACTATTTTCGAAGATTGATTTAAAATCTATTTTTATTCTTCTCCCTTTAATGAAGGTGTTAGAGGACTGGCAGTACAATATTCCTTTAATTTCTTTAAAATTTACGTGTTGGTAATAAGGTTTTTCAGGAAGTTTTGAATAGATGCTTGTCAAAAGTTAAATTGACTTACGATTTGTACTCAAATTTAAATCAAAAAGATTATAACTTCTCTCTTGAATTATAATTTGTTTCCCATTACCTTCATCTTTAATTTAATTTTGACCACTTTCCAACATGAAATATGTTAAGACTCTTTCACTTTGTTCATGATATGAGTGTGGCAGTAGGTCTCTAATACTTGACAATATTGAATTCAAATACTCCTCCTTTGATGGTGTTGTTGTTGTTGTTTCGGCAAAATTTTCAATACATGTTTTCTTTCGGGGATTAATAATACTTGCAGTAACTGGTCTGTCAATATAGGGTTTATGTATATCCACCTGTCGAAGTGTACCTTGAAATAAAAGTAGTTTCATATCATCTACAATACCTCATCGTCAATGAATTTACTTAGAATGTCTTCAAAGTGTTCCATTGGTGAAAGGGTGAGTTCTACTGTCGTCAATTTGTAAGACTTAGCCAAACAGAGAAATTTATTTACAAGTCCTGCAATCATTGGCAGTAAACGCGTAGGAAAAACTACAATCTACTTGAAGAATTTTTTCTGTTAAAAAATTTTCTTTTCTTTTTGCAAGCTAGGGCATGTACGATGGAATTATGTTGTTTTTTCTTTTACTGAACTACTTCAGAGAATTGAACATTGCCTATGGTTAAATTTAAACAAATTTCAGATATTAGTTTAACGAATTCTTTCTCAATACCATGTTTGAGTATGGCTTTCCTAAGTGGCCGGTTTGAAGTGCTTAGATCGAAAAATAAATGTCCATTTTTAAGCTAGTTTCTATAGTTTCATGATGGCAACTAATATCCTATTATACGGCTCACAGGAATATATACTGTAATTTTATTGTAAAAAATATCAGTAACTACACGCAAATATTCGGCTGTATTCTTATTAAGATTTAATAGAATGTAAGCATAGGGTTTATTTGTTGCCTGATTGTGCGCTGAAAGTAGAAATTTTGAATCCTAGGGATATATTTGTGTTTATTCAGAGTTAATAGAGAACTTTAATCACTAAAAATTCTGCAAATGATATAGTAAGTACAGTTTAGAGCAAGTGTTCCGGTACATCTGCTCTGATGAAAGAGATTGTGTAGAACTAGGTTTATGAAAACCTTTTCACGATGTGAGTAAACAGTAAACAATTTTTTATTTACTGAAATCATCATTCAATGGCTTCAGCTAAATAACAAATGATCGACCAAGAATAGGGTTCAATAGTATTGAAAAAATCAAGTCCTCGTATGAATTGTACCATAGCATCTGGTGTAGCCATATCCTCTATTTTATCATATGACTCTTACAAAAAACTTTAGCAATGGTAAAATTCTTCAGCTTGCTCATAAATATTTTATTATAATTTAATATTATTTTAGTCAAAAGTGTTGTCTTGCCCATCATTGATGGCCCACAAAGAAACGATCTGAATGGCGTTTGGAATTGATACATATTGTTTTGACTTCAACAGCTAGACTACATCTAACTGTAAACTATTATTGTCAAATGAATCAACACTGTCCTTGTCAGTCCTAGTACGATGTTCATGAATAATAACAATAACAATAATTTAGAATCATGTTATCTTTTATTAATGCATAATACAAATTTTTATTTAGCAGAAAAATAAAAGTAACCCTTATTTCACAAAATAAATATTTATAATCAACGGAATAAAAAAAACGATAACTTAAAAGCAGCCGCAGTACCTTCTTTTACAATAAATATAGGCTTATAGAAAACACTTGTTTCTTAATCGAGATAATAATAATATCACAGTTTAAAAATCACCAATTTTTTATTTTAATTTACTTTCAATAGTTATAAATATACACAAATACACACTACATTTTTTATTAATCAACACTTTTAGAAATGGAGTCATATGATACACGTAGCTCGCAGGGTTTGTTTTGATTAGGATCCGATAAAACATATCCATAAGGTTTATTAGTAGCTTGATTGTATGCCGAGGGTATAAAATTATGTTTTCCAGGATAATTTGATTGTTTAAACTTTTAAGAGAACTTGAATTACAAACAACTCTATAAAAAATAGTAAGTACAATTTAAAACATTGGTTCTCATACATTTGCTCTGATGAAAAAGATTATGCAGAACAACAGCTACAGATGTTTTTCATGATGAGACCCGACCGTAAATAATTGTAATATCTCCTGGGACCTCTCTTCAATAGGTTTAGCTAAATCATAGATAATTAACCAGGAGTTTCATGTGATACTATTAAACACGTCAAGCACTCGTATGAATTTTATGTTAGGTGTAATACTTTTTATTTTATCATAGGACTCTAGCCACTCACTAATTCAATAATAAATATTTTTCAGATTTTGTAAGAACATTTCATCACTATTTTTTGTTATTTTTGTTAATAAAAGTATTGTTAAACCAAAGATTAATATTCCGCAAAGAAACCATATGAATGGAGTTTTAAATTGATGCATACTCCTCCTATGTCAAAATACAAATAAACAAACATAACCCCAATCAGTTGAAAAAATACTAAAAAAATTGAATACACATTTTGCTAAATACAAATCAATGCACTGTAATGTTTTTTAACATCACAAAGTAATCATATTTACACGGGCACTACAAAACAATTGACAGAAATTAAAACAACATTTAAAAACACTCGGAAAATGGGTCCCTCCTGAGGAGCCAAACGGGCCTGGACTCCTCCTTGGAACGCAGTGGCCATAACGGCTACTGGAAGATGCCAAGGCAGCGACAAGCAAAATAAAATAAAATAATATGAAGCACTTTAAAACCAATTCCACTTTGCGCAAAAAATAAATGAATCAACAAATGAATAAGACATGACTAGAAAACACATGACTAGAAAGAAAATGACTATAAAATACACTGCTGAGGTGCAGAAAAATCTTGTAAAATTTGTATGGACAGAAATTTTGGCCCCCTCCTACTGACTATTGAGCATCCTCCAGGTCAAGACAACGTCTGTAATCTACACATACGTCTCGAAATGAAGTAATATATTTACCATGTGGTAGTACCCTCACACCGTCCGTTTGTACATAGATTTTGTCCGATATGGCTGTCATGGCGTTATTTTGTCTCAAACTGTGCAGTTTTTGCTTTTTAAAGAGCGAATCACCATGACTCTCACTCTTGGAACTAAATTATTTTCAACCCAGTTCCAATAAACGCACATATTGAAATTTTCTTTTACATAGTGTGACTTGTTTCCCCTAGCAGACTTGTTTAATATCCTTATTGTGTGTTTCCACTCAGTTTACTTTCAGAACTGGAACTACGCCATTGGATATTAAGTCCCTCCCCGTCTGGTAATTGGTTTTTGGCTTTGCTCTTCACTAGTTCCGGATAGATGGACCAATCCTAATTGGTAAAATCCATTTTAGAGCTCATTTACTTACCATTTTCCAAATTATTCAGTTGCTTAACAGTTTTAACTTTTGACAGTAGTGAATCATTATCTCCATAATACACTTGTACTTCCCCCTCCCTCGACAATTGCAACTAACAAACATTGTAAGAGAATGACAACATGAGTATCGTGAATACTTCTGTTATTGACCTACCACCAGCAATTATTTAAACTATTTAAAACAACATTTCTTTTTTTCTATGTAGAAAGACCCTATTGGAGTCTATGATAGTGAATAATTTGAATTTGAGATCAACAATGATTCGAGCACATTCTTTTGGATTCTTTACAACGTCACATTGACTCCTGCTGCGTAGACTTTTGCGCATCTTACCGAAGCCTGACTTTAAAATGAGCTAATAGAATTCTTTTTCAAGCTTCGTTTTCGCTTCTGAATGTTTACTGAGAAAAGTGTCAATAAATATTTTCAAATATGACTTTTGATCAAATTCCAGAGTTCTATGTATCTATGTGTCCCTGAAACCATTATCAACCATCCATCGCTATAGAATATGATGATTAATAATTATCTGTTTCAGATCAAGGTCAGCAATAAGATTTTACTTTGAAAGTGTCCAATGCACACCACCATCCTCTACCAAAGATAAATAGCATAGACCCAAAATGATTTACCGGGCCGTAGGATTCCATCGGTATTTCATCATCAATTTCGAAATACCATATTTGCGGTCCATTCTCCTCAATGGTGGCAATACTGGAAAAAATTGAAGCACGAGGATTATTGAGCCATTTATAATTACCACATGGAAAACAGCAGTGATATAATGCTGTGGAATAAAGGGAATTCATATCCAAAAAAACAGTGTCAGACTCTACACCAGTTTTTTGTCGAGTCAGATCAGTTTTCAAGATACGGTCCCCAGGGAAAACGTAGCTTCTCCTCATTGATCTGTCTACAAATGTATGCTGGTCCAAGCAAGTGATCAGACCTATTTCTTTTTTACTGATTTTTATAATTAAAGTCATTAACAGATGAGGACTTGAAAAATAAGAGGCAAATCAAATCCATATTCCTTATAGATTTTAACCATGTTCTTACAGACAATATCCAATAATATTAATACGTCACTTGCCAAGTACTTTTTGCAATAATTCCACTTTTTTTAAAATCTCTCTTTGCCCAAACCCTCTTGAAAAGCTTATAACTTGCAGTGGTGCATTGAAGATCATTAAGTGAATCATAAAACGCTTCGATGTGCGTTAATTTCCCCTCACTTAGCCTTTAATTTTAGTAGTAGTAATCATATAGATATATAATCTAACAAGGTAATAAATAATACATTTTATCATCTTGAAAGCGCTGTTTAAGGAGAAGAAAACTATCCAAATTAATGCTTTTCTGTACTTTAATCAATTGGCTTAAAGATTTAGGGAAAAAACTAAGGAGTCTAATTTTATTTAAGCACGTCTAATTATTTACTATTTTCGCATTTCAATTCTAAGAGCAGCAGCTTCTCGGATCATTGGGTTATTATATTATAGGAAAAAGAACCATTAACCTATGCATCATCCCCATATTACCTCTCTAAAAACGTGCCAACACTATTAAGATGGGTTTCAAATCATAATTAGAATTGTTCTTAAAAGCAGGTAGAAAATATTGTTGGCTAAAATCTACATTACATGATTGACTTGCCACTCCTTGAAAGTTACTCCCTCCCAATGAAATTTTTGTCACAAATGATTATGATCCCGGACCATCCTTTTCACGTATTTTCCCTTACCCCCTTCTCCTTTGCCCTCATCAAATTTCCTCTCACAGACCCAATGAGTTTCCAATTTATAATGGCTAACCTGTCCACTGGTGATAGACTCTTTGGATAATATCTATTGCGTAACTGTGAGACTGATTTATTTGCTGTTATAGTAAGTGCAGTCAAGGGTGTATGCATACAATCTGGGCCGTCCAATGTTTCAACTACATCTACCGCTTGCTTGGAATTACACGAGTCTCTTTGAGAATGGGCGTAAAAGGCTGCTATGGCTCCATGTTCTTTTACACAATTTAAATTTGATGAATCATACACATCTGTGAGTTTGGCCTCGCAGTCTACACCCATCTTGTCACTCTGTATGAGTGAATTCTGGAAATTTCTAAAACCCAAGATTACCTTGTCTCCGCTAACTGTCTTCACAGACTTGTAAGCATGACGTTTACAGTGTATCTTGTCATTCTAAAGCTTTAATTCAGTCCAACATCTAGATAGACATGTTGGACAAAAGTAGCGTGCTCCAGTTCCCTTTTTTCCCTCCCCAAAAACTCGACTAATATCCGTAATTGAATTCAAATCTCCAATTGAATCAGGTTCTATAGCAGGCATATGAAAAAGCCATTTCCAGTGCTTCACTGATTCAATGGACGGAGCCCTCATTGGAAATATAGCCCCCTTTTTATCACTGTGCTCACCCTCATCTAATTTGTTTTCATATTGTAACACAGTAACACGAACCTCTAAAGGTTCATTAGTCTGTTCAAAAATATTTGTCCCCTTAAGTATTACCAGAGATTTACCATTTAAACAATTAGAATTTACATTAGAAAACTCTTCCCCCACCCTACCTCCTCTAGCTGCCTACTTGTACATCTTTGTCTTAGTAGCACTCTTTTGCAGGATTCGGTTGACCGAGATAAGAAACGTATATTCAAAACACTGGAGCCCTGTACAGAAACAGATTTGTTGCACACCTTGACATCCCTTCAAATCTAAATTAGATTTCTAAACTATAGCCCTGTCCCAACCACTACCACCTCTTAAAATAAAGTCTTTTTTAATTTCAAATGCTTTACGTGAAAATTTTCAATAAAGAAAATCACTGCCCCACTCTTCTTTTCCTTATAATTATCAAATTTAGCTACAATACTAATTATCCATTTCATAAACAAACCCTCGAAATTTTCCAAATACGGATGAGTGATTATCATTTCAGTATGTAGATACTCTGAATAAACATCACCTGCATTTTCATTTAAATAAACCGTTTTTAGTTCTAGGGCTCAAATCTTACCCACATAGGAATGTATAATGTCTATGGGGTCTGTTATAATGTCTTCCGCTGTCAATGAATTAAAAGGGTCCCTAAAAACACTCACATAAACATATTTATGGTACAAGACAGAGTTTTATAAGTAAATTTCAGGCTATACAGTAGATGTTGCAGAGTTATTCATGCCCCCACCACCACCACTCTGTCCTCCTTCAACCTCAATAAGAGGGTTTTTGCGTGGAGTAAAATCAATTAGCACAATCATCATATCTTCCAGAGCATCTGGACTGAGTTGTTCTGCCATAGAAAATTTATTAACTGATAAATTTCGTCCTATAAATGTACCTGGCTGAGGTGGGATGATGCACAATAAAACAGTGGGTGAATTTTCATTAAGCTCTTTAGAAACAATCCTCGAAACGTTTACAGGTATTTGGACTCAGTGGATTAATGAGTCCAAATACCTGTGATGAACTTTATCATCAAATGCATATGGTTTGGCAAAAATGCCATCCAAACCCTGCTTAAAGGCACTTAACGGGAATATCAAATTTTTTAACTAAAATATTTTTATCACTAAAATATTCTTTCAAAAAGTCCTCTGTCCACTTGGGATCATGATTTCCATTGTCACTGTCAGAGGACAAGTTATCAAGAAGATCATAACCCTCAAAACTTTCTTTCAAAATTTTCACGTACCCCTCCAGGTCACTGTTGACATATGGCGAGTCAATACCATGAACATGGTTAAAACCAAATGGTGGTGCGATTAAAGTTGTCGTTATATCCTCAAAAAGGTAGCAGAACCCCTAAATTGGTGGTGCAAACTCATCAATGTTAATCTACAATAATAATAGAATTTATTTTAATTGTGAAATTTCGACTGCTTTATTAAGTAAAAAAATGGATAATTAACCAGCTATATTTTCATATCATTTAAAACATTTGCATGATAAAAAAAATATATACACACACAGTAGTACTAGTCATAGAAGAAGCAGTAGCAATATCAATAGCTGTCTGTGCATAGTGTCATTTGAATAGTTGCCTATCCTCCAGTCACTTTATTTATCCTGAAAGTTTCAATTTGTTACTCCTTATGTTTTGCTGTTACATAAAATTGGCCTAATTGAATATAGTGCGTTCTAATTTTGTTCAAAATTTCCTGAAAATTTCATCTTAATACTCTTTATCTGTTTTGGAAACCAAGGATCATACTTGCCCCAATACACCTTACTCAGTAATAAAACACATTTCTAAACAAATGGAAACTTGTATAACTTATGACCTATGCCTAATGGGTGTGTTATAGCCCAATCCCTTAATGGTAACTATGCCCAATGGGCACCGTTGATGCTCATCGATGCCCGGCAGCATACTGGATGACGATGCAGGCTACTTCTCTGCCTTAGGCAGTCATTTCTCAACGCTTCTGAACACCAAAACAGTTGCTCATCCCAACCCACACCTGATTTAAGCAGCTATGGCCACACCCGAGGCTCTTTCCGACCTCATATCACAACCTTTTAGCACCTCTGAGATTTGAAGTGCTTTCAAATGGTTAAATAGCAATCAAGCCCCTGGTGTCTGTGGTATTTTGTCAGAACTCCTCAAGTACGGAGGCTCAACAAAGATTCTGTGGCTCCAGCGAATTTTCTCAGCTGAATAGATGGCGGAAAGTATACTAACAAAAGGCGTGTTGGCATCATATTGCGGCACTAGAAATGCAAGGACAGCCGTCAAATTTGCTCCACCTATCGTGGGATGACGATTTTCTCCGGTCCTTGTAAACTCTTCACCATTTCACTCCTAACAGGTGTTCCACCTTTTTCGTAAAAAGAGAAGAGTCTAGCAGGCTGGGTTCTTGCCCACCAAGTCGACGACGGAGCAAGTTTTCACTTTGAGCTAGTTGATCGAAAAGACGCGAGAGTTCTACCGAAAAGCGTCCATGACATTCATGGACTTTGAGGGCTGCCTTTATTCTGTTGATTTCTGTTCCCTTTGGCTAATACTGAGAACTAAAGGCCTATCCCAGAAATATTGCTCAGTTTAGGGAAAGCTGTATGACGATACGGAGAGCTGTGTGCAAGTCAATAGAAGACGTAGTTCCACTTTCTTGGTGAAGACTGACGTCCGACAAGCTTGCACTGCCGCTGTTGAGTTCTTCAACTGCGTCATAGACCATATTATGACCAGCATTACGAATCACCTTCAGTTTGGTCTTCAGCCCGGAGACCAGCTACCCTCTGATGCCGACTTTACCAACAACATAGCACTGGTTGTGGGTACCACCGTAAAGGTAACCAAAGCTCTCCAAGCACTCTCAGAAGAAGCCTCGAGAGTTGGACTGAAGATCAACTGGCAGAAAACCAAAGTTATGCTCCTTGAGCCCCCTACGTCCCGTCCTACAATAAATGAAGTCAATATCGGGAGCACCCAAGTAAATGGGATTGGAAATCTCACTTACTTGGGATCTATTCTGTCAGGGGATTGCTTGATCACAAAACAGCTTACATCATGGATAGCCAAAGCGTTGGCACTTGTTGGGAGGCTTAGCAGCACCTGGCGAAAGCCAAACATAACCCGCCTTACCAAAATGTGCATTTACAATGCGTCAGTCAGCACCGTTCTGCTGTATGGAGCAGAGACCTTGTCATCTCCAAAATCTATCTTTTTTGCCGTCTTTGTCTTACAAACGAAACATCTCTGAAGAATCGAAGGACTTCACTGGACTGACATGGTTAGAAACCAAACCCTCCTGTCATGTCAAACTCCTTTTTCGACGCAGCTCGCCCATTGTACTGTTTGGTGGAACTGCCACCTCCTTCGCATGTCAAACGACGCTCCAGAACTGGTTGCATTTAACTTTGGCCCAACCTTACACGGATGGAAGTGACCCAGAGGACGGGCCCACACAAGGTGTAAAGACAAAGCCAATAAATTCCTCACCCAAGCCCAAATCCTAGTGGATGAAGCTGCGAGTCTCGCAAGCGATAGATCAACCTAGAGGCACTTGGTATCATCATTCTTAACGCCCAAGCCTTGACAGGAGCCTTAAGTCAATTCAATTAAGTCAAGGCATAGTTGATGGAACTTTAAAATATTTCGAATAAATGGATACCTCAAAATGTGAACCAAATAAATTTAAGGCGGGGCAGCAAAAAGGTGCTGGTTGCCCATCTATTACTTTAAAAAAACTTTAAGTGTACTATAATACTCAATGAATCCCACCTCCAGAGGTTCTGCGATAACTCCTTCCATGCGAGGTGACCTAACGGGAAAGGACACAAAAATAATATATGGAACCCTTATCATTCTTTACTCAAATGGGTTTCTTTACTAAGGCACTGTCTAATAGGTCTTTTCAACAAATTCTCCATTTAGCCGTAGAACATTTAATAACGGTTAAAATGTAATTGGCTTGAATCAGTCAAAATCCACAATGTGGAAACATGACATAAATGTCTCTTATATGCATATGCCATTGACATTTAAATAAGGCTAAGCCATGTTAGTGTTTTATCAAGAGACTTTCCTATAACTAGGGCGAAATGTTTTGGATAAATTTCCAGAATGTAAATAGATATCATATTTGAAAAGTGAAATGTGTAAACTAATTGTATAATAAGCATTTAATTATAAAAGTAACAAAAAACCGTTCATCTTTAGTTTGTCTGTCTATAATGATCATTTGTCAGTCGTCAAAGAACTTTACAACTGATAAAGATAAAAGCATTTGTAAGCTCTATTTATATTGCACTAATTGCCAACGAATCCAAATATATGGTGCATTTACCAGAACTGGTTGCATTTAACTTTGGCCCAACCTTACACGGATTCAAGTGACCCAGAAGACGGGCCCACACAAGGTGTAAAGACAAAGCCAATAAATTCCTCACTTTAAATTCTCCATTTAGCCGTAGAACATTTAATAACGGTTAAAATGTAATTGGCTTGAATCAGTCAAAATCCACAATGTGGAAACATGACATAAATGTCTCTTATATGCATATGCCATTGACATTTAAATAAGGCTAAGCCATGTTAGTGTTTATCAAGAGACTTCCTATAACTAGGGCAAAATGTTTTGGATAAATTTCCAGAACGTAAATAGATTTCATATTTGAAAGGAGAAATCTGTAAAATAATTGTATAATAAGCATTTAATTATCAAAGTAACAAAAAACCGTTCATCTTTAGTTTGTCTGTCCATAATGATCATTTGTCAGTCGTCAAAGAACTTAACAACTGATACAGATAAAAGCATTTGTAAGCTCTATTTATATTGCACTAATTGCCAACGAATCAAAATATATTAATAGCAGAATATCTGTCTCTTAGCGGAACATTGCTCAATTCAAATGTTACTCAATATGACAAATTCATGTATGGTGTGCCGTTGGCGTGTAATAATATAAATGTTCAGAATAAATGATTTTCTGGTCGGAGTGAATACAGGTTATTTTTAGTGTCTCAGGCTGTTAGTTTTATTTTACGTTTCATTGTAGTTCTTGCAGTTAGAGATGGGTAAGTACTACTTTTACTATAACGAAACTCCTGTATTGTTTTGTGTCTTCAGTAAAGCGTTAATTTTCTGTAATCCTACAAACATAGGGAAAATCACCAGTTGATGTATTTGCATTAGATTTATTGATATATGTTAGATAGGCTGTAAAATTAAATTTTTTGTTCGCTTTAAGTTTCAACTTCGCTCTTTATTTCCCTCAGAAAAACTATGTCTTTTTTAACTAATTCATGAGGAAAAGTCAAACCAAAGCATTGTACCGAAACTATTTTAAATCAGCAAACCCGATCAAAGCTTGCTGCAACCATTCATGATGGTCGTTTTGTCATTATTAAACAAAACGAGTTATCTTACAGAAGTTTGAAACTTAAAATGATCATTGGTTGCTGAAAACTTAGCACTGACTGATTACTTTGTGGAAAACTAAGTTTGCCTTAGTTTACTAGAGAATAACAGTTGTATACTAAAAGTTATTGACAGCATGACCGATGAAAGATATGACCAGAGTCGAAGAAATGTCAATGTGGGACTGCTTTGTTTATTAGATTAAATTGCTCCAGGTTTGTTATTCCTATTAGTACGGGTATGATAAATCAACATTTTGGTACGTAATTAGATAGCAGGGGTGTATGTGACACGATGACAAGAAATTATTGGTTAGTACCGTTTATAGGATATAAGTAAAATATAAGAAAAAAATATGCCACTTGAGTCCCCTTTCAATGATCTTTCCAAATATAATGAGCGCTACTATTGTAATTGCTCCCACTCTTAATTCGGCCAGACATAGTCCAATATGTCTGTGCATAATTGGTGTCTTTAGCTCTAGATGAATTCTAGCTATACGAAATACCTTTATTATTATGTATATAAATGCAAAAGGTATAAAATCTACTAACAAGCTCATTGGATAGAGCGCTAGACATGTGTGAATGCAAGGAGACTCCAGGAACTGGCTCCCCTCGAAACTCCTCAAATCTTTTGGCACTTCCAGTTCAGATTACAAAAAAAATATTTTCCTATTATGCCTTCTCCCCCAAAAAAACAATCTAGATTGCCTGCCAGTGCCAGACCCCCTACTCTCGATGTCTCAGGTTCAATTAGTTTTGGAATTATTTTTCCATCGGTAAAAAGCAAAACATTGAGAGTATAAGAGAATGGTATTGACAGATCTAGCCAATCCTTAAAAAAGCAAAAACTGCCACAATTAAGGGTGAAAGTGCTTTCCTAGGCTTTCGCCTCCCTCCAATAAGAGCTAGGAAATCATTTGCACTTTATCAAAAAAAAAATACTTATACGCTATGTTTCTCATTTTATTATTAAAAACTAACAATTGCTCAAACTTTCTGTTATTATGTTTCGGTAAATATGGTTATAATAAATAATCTAGTCTAACGGGTTTAATAGGTCGTATATTTTTATCAATGGTATCTTACTTTTAAATCTGTTTCTTTGAAATATGTTAAAAAGGTAAATTGGCAATGTTTAATTTTCCATTTAAGAAGACAAATTAATTTTCAGTTAATGCACACGACGCTTTATACCTTCCGAGGCTTTAAGGGATGGCAACTATACTTATAGGTGGTAGAAATTCTTAACATAAGACATTTATAACGATTGGCTAATTATTATGTTAGAAAAATACTGTCAATTTTATGGCAGGTTTTGTCATTTCAAATTCGTCATTTCAAAGGTATTGCAAGCTAAATTGGCTGAACTGAAAATACAATTTAAGTTCTCTCTAAGTTTTGAGTATGTTTTAAATGAACTTTAGGTGTTCTTGAGATCCAAGAGATGGCAACGCAACCCTTATTTACGTTTGATTTCTTCCACTTGAAGTTTGTCTTCAGTGTTCATTGTAATTCTTGTTTGTTTTAGATGCCATGTATTTAATTGCACTAATTTCTGCTCTTTTTGACCTTGGTATCTTGCATTTTGGACGAAAACATTCGGACCATCAAGGCGAAAATTTCTCTGGTAATATAAGTTATTTGAAGGTGTTTTTAAAGAGCGATTGAGTCTCTTTTGACTTCTTCACAGGTGTCCAAACGTCTCAAAAACGTTCTTAGAGTATTGTGAAGCAAAATCGTTCGAAGCGGATAATTGTTGTCGACGTCAACATAAGGCAGACCTCTTAATCCGAGCGCAGTGATTTTAATCCCGATTTCTTACCTGATGGATACTTCATACTTAAGAAAGATTTATCCCATACCTACGTTCAGTAATAGAGGCTCTAGTAGGTCAAATCTAGACCACATAATTAAGCCTTGTTCTTCTCTAAGTTTTAATATCCACGTTCATGACGGTAAGACTGAGCACGATCTTTTTCCTATCGTGCACACAGTATCTAGTCCTTGTTTTACACATTCTTCTTGTGTTTATACCCGGAAAAAAGGGTAGTGTTAGCTAAATTGGAAACGTTTGAACGCTGAGTCATATTTTACTACTCTATGTACCCTACTTTTGATTATTGAGGTCCCTGGCCAGCTAATGTAAACCTCAGTTCCTTACGCAAATGCAAGAAAGTTATTGAACGACTACTACCGCAACGTACTTTTTAGTCTTAGATTTTCTGTGGATACCATTGTTCTCAATGGAAAAAATCTGGGCTGGTTCTTGAAAATCCGTATGAAGCATGTGTCTTGAAGGTAAAATGGCTAAAAATTCCTTAAAGTTCTGGCTACAAATATAGGTTGAATCGAATAAGCCAGAGGTGTGTGAAGGGTATGCTATGAAACAGAAAACGAAACATGAGTATTAATCATACATACTCCTAACTCGTTTTAACGGCCATAATGCTCAAACGGACAAGAAATCATGGCCAAAAGGTAGCAATAGTCCAAAGTTCATTCCTGAGGTTTTTTCAAGTCTGAAGATTGCTGATTTCGTGTTACATTACAAGCATATGTTGTCTACTTGCTATCAGTATATCCATGATTTTTTCACACAAAAAATGGTTGATAAGGCATCAAGATTAACTTCAAAAACTTAGGTTTTTTTCTGCCTCAACAGGCCAGGTTATCCAAGTTTTGAAAAGCGTTAAGAAAATTCACAGTTTGAATCAAGACACTCTTTCTTGCAGTTTTTCTAAGTTTACTCTTTAAGATTGCCCGTTATTTGTGCCACCTATTCAGCTACATCTCCAAATGTGTCTCTTACAATAATTGATGTCTGATAGTTTGTTTAATAGTCTTGTAGTGTCTTTGCCCAAAAGTGGTATAGACCTGAATACAAGTGCCAATTTCAGACCAATTACAGTTTCTTAGTTTAAAGTGAGATTTTGAGTATGTTCTCATGGCTAGCAAGTGCGATTTTGTGCTTTACAAACTGGGCTTTTACAAAGGTATGGGTTGCAATCATGACCATTCTATTCTAATCCAGTTAATGGAAGATTAGGTCCAACAGATATGTCATTTCTCTTTGAGAAGTATCGGTGCTTTCGACTACACAGTCGATGCACAAGCTATATTTCAGCTTTTTAATTTCTAAATCAGGGTAATTTTGAAAAAAATTGGTCCGTAGCTTAAGCCTTTAATTTTTTGTTATTATAATATATCGTTTATAGCTTCATCGTCCAAAAATTTATTTTAAAACACCGGAATTTTAAGAGGCGTTTTCCAGGGTTGATTCTTATCAACCTGTATTTTAAAATGTGTTCTTTACCGTTATCTGTGTCTACTTCTAATGTCTCAATTTAATAAAAAGACTAACATTAGTTTCATCGCTTACGGCGATGATTTACTCCTCAGAAACCCAACTCGGGAGCAGCTTTAAGTGAGCATTTATGATTTGCAGTTGGCACTAGCTGACCGCAGTATGCCTACAAATTTGAACAGTGAGATTGTTCCTTGTAGTTGTGTAGTATATAAGGATTCACCATGAAGACCGCCATCGGGAATCCAAAGGGCAGTTGTATGGCTCTGCAATACAAAGGTAAGATCCCTGAGGCACTAAATCTTGCCAGTATTCCAGAGCTTACACCCATATTTAGGAACTACAGCATGCCTATAGTAAACTAGAGCATAGATATATTTACAGAGTAAGTAATGAATTCAGCTGATATTATTTAAAATATCATTTCTTTCCTCAAGACCACCATCAAAACCCCTCAGGGCATTCGAAGGGCCTTGCAATATAAAGTTAAGACCCTTGAGACAAAAAATTTTGTCATTACTCCTGATTGTACACCAATATTTGTGGATTAAGTATTGGACAATCCCATTTGAGTCATTGACTTACTTACATACAGGTATCCAAATTTCTGTCAGTATATGATGAAAATATATATGACCTTCACAAGTCAATTGATTCAATAACAGAAAAGCGATGACCATTTAAGTAGACCTATTTTATTTGATTTCAAATTGGACTAATCGAATTTATAATATAAAATATTACTGAGTATTGAGGCATGTATAAAGTTGAAACTAACAAAGTCATATACATTTTATTGGATGAAACAATGGCCCTTGGTCATCCATGTCCCAACCATCAAGGCCTTCGATGCCCCTCCCCGAACTTTTTGCCTTCCGCCCTTTTTCTAGTTTTTTTAATTTTTTTACTTTTTTCTTACTTAAAAATGTTTTCAACTCTTTTTCCTGTCTTAAAATGATACAAAATAAACTTAAAACAAACAAATCCACTTGTATTATTTTCGAAATATGAAATGAAGTGGATAAGGATATGTAAGTCGTGATTTTTACTGTAAGAAAAATAATGTTCTTAGCAACACTTTTCTGTTTTTTACTTAGAATTTTTTGGAGTTAGAAACTTTTTCAAATTATTTTTCATATCTTAAAATATCAAATAATATATTTAAAGCAAAAAAATTGTGAAATATTAAGAATATGAAATAAAGATTATACAGATATGTTAGTCGTAAATTTTCATATTAGAAAAATAATGTTTGTAGTGACATTTCTTTTTCCTGGCCTAGAATTTTTGGGGCTCAGAAATTTTTGGACTGGCAAAAAAGTTTTTTTTATACGGCTGGAGGTACTCTATAGATGGTAATCGACACTATCTAGTATATTTTCTGTTTTTGATCAATATTTTTTATACAATGGAAAGATAAACACATAAATAGTATTTTAAAAAAGTAAAGATGAAATATTGCAAAAAAGTATGTGTCCATGATAAAATTGTTACTGCTGCTGGTGACACGTTACCTGTTGTTAGATCATAATGCCATCTTTCTTATAGTATCATTCTAAAGAAGATCAGAAGAAGACAGGCATATTCATCTAGCAAAGTCATAATGTATATCTTGTCTGTGTGCCAAAACTGTAAACTATATAACAAAAATATGATGTTGGACAGTGAAATAGAAAGCAAAATAAAAGGAGATCTTCAGATAATAATATCAAGGAATATAAAGACAAATCGATAAAAACAAAGGGCGTATGAACATTATTAGTATCATTAATAGTATACCAACAAATATAATTAATGAACCCAATAATACCAAAGTCAAAATGCATATTGAGCCTGTAGGAGACATCACAATAAAAATTGTGTATGACTCGAAATGAATTAATGATTAATCTACAGGTCATGAACTAAGAGAAGAGAATAGCTATATTATCAAGAGAGAACATGACGAATTATTTTACAGACGGATTCAGAATGTCCAAAATTATTCAATGGTATTAATAATATATAATAATGTATTTAACATTTTTTCATTTAAAATGTTCCTTCTGATGTTATTATAGGGATTTTTAACCGGATCATATTAGAATCGGACGTGATATGGTGAAGATGAGGGAACAAAGTCTAATAAAGGTGAGGTGGATTTTTTTCATAGTCCACAAAGACAAGCAAACGTCCGCTCACCCACAAAGGCACAGATACACCGAGACAAGGATACCTAAGAACACAAAGAGTCAGATACAAAACCACACAAAGACAGACATAGAGACAAGCAAACATCCAATCTGACACGCAGGTACAGACAGATAGAGATTCAAAAATACCTACAAAAACGTGGATTCAGACACAAAATCCCTCACACACAGACAGAGAGACAGGCAAGCGTCGACTCAGACACACAGGCACAGATAGAGGGGAAATGATACCTACAAACACAGAGTCAGACACAAAATCACACAACGACAGTCTACCTACACCCAGGTACCTGCAGCCAACATAAAATCTTCAATTTTTTCAAATAGCTTCATTTCAGTTAGGTTCATTTAGGTTCACTTAGCGGTTTGCACCACACTATGTGAACCTAAATAAAGCTAACTTAAACAAAGCTATTTACCCCCCCCCCCCCTCTCTCTCTCTCTCTCTCTCTCTCTGGGCCTGTGTGTCTGAGTGGATGTTCGCTGGTCTCTAGGTCTGTCTCTGTGCGACTTTGTGTCTGATTCTGTCTGTTCTTAGGTATTTTGCCTTTCTCTCTCTCTCTCTCTCTCTCTCTCTCTCTCTCTCTCTCTCTCTCTCTCTCTCTCTCTCTCTCTCTCTCTCTCTCTCTGCATGTGCGTCTGAGCGGATATTTGCCTGTTTCTCTGTCTGTCTTTGCAAGATTTTGTGTCTGATCTCTGTGTGTTTGTAGGTATTTTTTCATCTCTCTCTCTCTCTCTGCGCCTGTGTGTCGGATTGTATGTTGGCTTGTCTATATGTCTGTCTTTGTATGATGTTGTGTCTTGCTCTGTGTGTTGTAGGTATTTTTTCCTCTCATTCTCTGCGAGCCTGTGTATCTGAGCGGATGTTTGCTTCTCTCTATGCCTGTCTTTGGGTGATTTTTTGCCTGACTCAGTGTGTTTGTAAGTTTTTTTCCGTCTCTCTCTCTCTCTGTGCATGTGTGTCTGAGGGGATGTTTGCTTTTTATTATATCTGCCTTATCTGATTTTGTGTATGATTCTCGGTATTTGTAGGTATTATTGTCTCTGTCTCAGTGTCTGTGCGTCTGATCGGGCGTTTGCTTTCTATGTCTGTCTATATGTAATTTTGGGTCTTGCTCTTTGTGTTTGAAGGTATTTTGCCTCTCTCTCTCTGTGCCTGTGTGTCTGAGCGGATGTTTGATCTGTGTGTTTTTAGGTATTTCTCTCTCTCTCTCTCTCTCTCTCTCTCTCTCTCTCTCTCTCTCTCTCTCTCTCTCTCTCTCTCTCTCTCTCTCTCTCTCTCTCTCTCTCTCTCTCTCTCTCTCTCTCTCTCTCTCTCTCTCTCTCTCTCTCTCTCTCTCTCTCTCTCTCTCTCTCTCTCTCTCTCTCTCTCTCTCTCTCTCTCTCTCTCTCTCTCTCTCTCTGTACCTATGCGTCTGAGCAAACGTACGCTTGTCTGTTTTTGTGTAGTTTTGTGTCTGAATCTCTGTGTTTCAGGCATCTTTGTCTCTTTCTATCTCTCTTTCTCTTTCCCTTCTCTATGCCTGTGTTTCTGAGCAAATAATTGCGTGTCTCTATTTCTGTCTTTGTGTGGTTATGCGTCTGACTCTCTTTGTTTGTATGTATTTTTGTCTCTCTCTCTCTCTCTTTCTGCATGTGTGTCTGAATGGGAGTTTGGTTGTCTCTATATTTATCTTTTTGTGATTTTGTGTCTCACTATGGGTGTTTAAAGTATTTTTGCCCCTCTCTCTCTGTTCCTGTGTGTCTGAGTGGATGTTTGCCTGCCCCTTTCTCCGTTTTTGTGTGATTTTATGTCTTACGATGTGTGTTGTAGGAATTTTTTCCTCGCTCTCTCTCTCTTTCTCCCGGTCTTTATGTCTGAGACAGTGTTTTCTCGACATTATGTCCGTCATTGTGTTTTCTAGTGCCTGTTCTTTGGTGCCTGGTTCTCTCTATGCCTGTGCATCTGAGCTGATGTTAGCCTTTCTCTTTGTCTGTCTTGTTGTGATTTTGTGTCCGAATCTGTATGTTTGTAGGTATTCTTGCCTCTCTTTCTAGGTGCTTGAGTGTCTGAGCGAATGTCTGTTTGTCTCTGTGGATTCTGGAAAAACAAATCTATCTTATCTCTCTCACACTTTGGTACCTCATTATCGCCTTATCAAGTCCGATTCTAATAAGATCTTTTTAAGAAACCTTATGATAACACCAGAAATGTAGAGGAATTTTTGGAATGAAAGAATGTTAAATACAATATTACACATTATGATCGTCAGTAAACAACTTAGGGCATTTTGTATCTATTCTATAAAATAATTCATAAAGTTCTCTCTTTATAGTGTAGCTATTCTCTTCTCTTAGTTCGTAACCAGTTAAATAATCTCTAGTCCATTTTGAGTTATTAATTAAAAAAAACTTTCCGAAAAATAAGTTTTCAAGGAAAAGTAATGCCCATTCTAAACTTGAGCTCAGCAGATACAAATACCTTTTAAAACACAAACTCAAAACGACCAGAAATTACTATTAAAGCATAAATGAAACCCAAAACGAACAGAAATTAAATAAACCATCTTAGTGAAAACATACAACAAGTAAAAATATAAATGAATAAATAGATCTTAAAGCGAGTAATGATTAGATTGAACATAAAATCCAGCTTAAGACGAAAAAATATTTTCCTATCGAAGTACAAATGAAACTTAAGACGAACAAAACTTAAACAAGCAATCATTGCAAACAAACATACAATAGATATTAATGTAAATTAATAAATACATCGTAAAACGAGTGAAGCTTGAATTGAATATACAAATCAAGCTTGAGATGAACAAAAACCACCTCAAACAAGAGTTTGGGTATGACGTCATTCTCTCACTGCATAAGTTTAAAACCTATTGTGTCATTGACACTTTATTGAAAATCAATTTTATGACGAATATTTTCCTTTGTACTTAATATTGAAAGTAAACATTAAAATTATAGTAACACTTTGAACTGATGGGCTTCCAGCAATTAATATAATTATAAATCAAATATTCAGTTTAATTTATTAGCTCTTTTAAAGTTGTTAAAGACGAAAATAGTTTCACTACAAACAAGTGTTTGGATACTGCCTCCTTTCCTAACTGTAAATAAAAACCAAAAGCCTACTGCGTATTGGCGCTTAACTGAAAATTGACTATATTGAAAATATTTTCTTTTCCAGTTCTTAAAGCATTGAAAATGAAAAGACAATTACAGTGAAATAAATTCTTGAACTGATGGATCTTTCAACAAGTAATATCATTATGCATACAATCTTCAATTTGATGTTTTTTATATTTTCCAAGACTGTTCAAAACGCCTAAAGTTTTCAGTAAATTGCCAAAGACATAGTAGGTTTTTGAGTTTTACAGGAAGAGAAGGAGGTCATACTCAAACTCATGTTTGTGGTGATTTTTGTTCATTTCAAGCTTGATTCGGATATTCAATTTAAGTTTTACTCGTTTTAAGATTTGTTTATTAATTTACATTAATTTCGATTGTATATTTGTTTGCATTGATTGCTTATTTAATTTCTGTTCGTTTTCAGTTTCATTTGTACTTCAATAGGAAAATATTTTTTTCGTCTTCAGCATGATTTTCATATTCAATCAAAGCATTACTCACCTTTAGATCTATTTATTCAGTTATATTATTACTTATTGTATGTTTTTGCTATGATTATTCATTTAATTTATATGTGTTTTTGGTTTCATTTATTCTTTAACAGTAATTTCTGGTTGTTTTGATTTTGCATTTTAAAAGTTATTTGTACCTTTTTAAAATTCAAACTCAAAGCTCAAGTTTAGAGCTCAAGTTTAAAATGGCCTTTACTTTTCGTTGGAAAACTTATTTTCAGAAAGTTTTTTTTGAATTAATTTTTGTTCGTTTTTGATCACAAAAAATTTCAGGCTTTAAAAAATTCCTTGTTTCAAAATCAAACTTTTTTAAAAAATCAAATATTCTTAAAAGTATCAAAACTGATATCAAAGTAACAATATCAAATTAAAAAGATGGGTTTTTGTCATCTTTGGAGTTTTTATTATCTGATGTTTGAGCTATTGTTGACAAAATTGCTATCTCAAAATTTTTATTGGATGGGTTTTGGGTAAAAGGGCGTGGGGGACTAGATTAAGCTTCGGTCTCTTTTGACTCTTTAAAAGTGAACTAAAACTATTCATTTTCAACCAAATAAGCCTTCTCTGAAGTTTATACGAGTATCCCTTTTACAAGAACCATATTTGTCCCCAGAGTATAACTTACAAAGCCTTTCCCTGGGCCCTAGGGGTTGTGTCGACCCTGGAGTTATAAGATATGATGGTTGACCCGTTTTTAATAAAATGGTCACTTGAAATTTATAGCGGAAGGGTTTATCTATTCAATACACCCAAATTCGTAGAAGGAGGGAGGGGCTAATTGCCCTCCGATCTTTTTTCTCTGACAAAATGAAGTACAAGTTTCAATTTCCATTCAATTGAACCTCTCTGATGTTTATACGAACAAACTTCCATAAGAACTATATATGCCCCAAGAGCAATACTTACAATGCTTGTCTCGGCCCTAGGGGGGGGATGTCGACAGAGGAGTTTTATTATCTGACCTTTGAACTATTTTTAACAAAAGACTATGCGTAAAGGAGTTTTTGTTATATGATCTTTGAACTATTTTTAACGAAATGGGTACCTCAAATTTTTTATCAGATGTATTTGGGGAAAAGGGATTGGGTGGCCAGTTGCCGTCTGATCACTTTTGACTCTTAAAAGGGCACTAGAAATCTCGATTTCCAATTGAATAAGCGCCCTTTGAAGTTTATACGACGACCTCCTCTATATGAAGTGCCTCTGGAAAAAAATAAATGGAGTTTTAGGGGAGGCTAGTTGTCCTCCATTCACTTTTGACTCTTAAAAAGGGAATTACAACTTTCAGTTTCAAAGCAATTGAGCTTTCAAGGAAGTTTATACGAGTATCCCTTCCATAGCAACTATATATGCTCCCAGGGCATAACTTATAACACTTACCCCCAGGCCATGGGGGGCTGTTTCGACAACGGAGATTTTGTTATCAGAACTTTGAACTAATTCTAGCAAAATGTCTATCTCAAAATTCTTATGTGATGCATTTAGGACATGGAGGAGAATGACTATTTGCACTATGAATTTCCAATTGAACGAGCCTTTTTTGAGGTCTCTACGACAATACCTTCTATAAGAACCTTATATGTCCCCAGGGCATAACTTAAAACCCTTTCCCTGAGGTATGTGGGGGATTTTCTTCCTCAAAAATATATTTTCTATCTGGAAATCAACAATGCTGAACAAAATGGCTATCTCAAAACTTTGATTGGATGTTTTTGGGGGAATGATGGACGTGGGGGGGGGGGACTAGCAGCCCTTCAATCACATTTCACTATTAAAAATGGCACTAGAACTCTCGACATCCTATCGAATGAGCCACCTTTGAAGTTTCTACGACGATCCCTTCCATATGAAGTGCCTCTGGGAAAAAAATAATAAATAAACAATAACAAAATATTGGAGCCGTATGGCCTTTACTATAGGCAACGCTATAGCGCGGCCTCTAATACACAGTTTTACTGTGATGTTACTGTTAGGCTCCAAATGCGTTTTATGCATTGGTATTATTGGGTTCATTAATTGTATATGTTGGTATAGCATCAATGGTACAAATATTGTTCATACTCGTTTTGTTTTTCAGCGATTCATCTTTGTATTCATTGTTTTTTTACTATTAGCCAATGCCCTTTTTAATTTGCTTTTGATTTCACTGTCTATTACCACATTAGTTTTGTATAGTTTTAAGTTTTGGCAAATAGACAAGATATGCACAATGACTTTGGTAGAAGAGTTTTCCTGTCTTCTTCTTGTCTCTTTTAGAATGCTAATACCATAAAGATGGAGATATTATCCAACAACAGGTAACATGTTACCAGCAACAGTAGCCATTTTATCATATGCACACACTTTCCTGGAATATTTCATCTTTACTTTTTAAAATAATATTTATGTGTTTATCCTTCCGATGGTACAGAAATATACTGATTGAAATATACAATACTAAATAGTGTCAATGACCAGCCATAGAGCATCACTGGGACAGCCGCGTAAGAAAATCCAAAAAACTTCAACAGTCCAAAAAATTCTGAGCCCCAAAGATTCCAAGTAAAAAAAAAATGTCATTACAAACATTATTTTTCTAATATGAAAATTCACGATTGACATATCTGCATCATCTTCATTTCATATTTTGAAAACATCACAAGTGAATTTTTTGGTTTTAAGTATATTTCATGTTATTTTAATAAATGAAAAAAAGGTTGAAAATCAAACTTCAACAACAAGTACGAAAAGGTGGGGGCAAAAAGCTGGTGTAGGGACATTAGGACCCTTGATGGCTGTTACATGGATGACTAAGGGCTATCGTTTTATCCCCTAAAATGTATACGAATTTATTAGTTTCAACTTTATGCATGCCTCAATACTAAAGAATATTTTATATTTTAAATTCTATTAGTCCAATTTGAAATTAAATGAAATGGTTTACTTAAGTATTCATCACTTTTTGTAGTTGAATCAATTGACTTGTGAAGGTTGAATATATTTTCCTCATATCATGACAGGAATTCGGTTACCTGTATGTAAGTAAGTCAATTACCCAAACCGGATTGGCCAATCTTTAGTCCGCAAATGCCGTTGCACAATCAGGAGTAGCGGAATATTTTAGTGCCTCAGGGATCTTACCTCTGTATTGCATAGCCATTCAAATGCCCTGACGGGTGTTTATAGTGGTCTTGAGGGTTGAGTTATTATGTTAAATAGTATGAGCTGAATTCATTACCTATTCTGTAAGCAGATCAAAGCTCTAGTTTACTACAGGCATGCTCTAATTCCCAAATATGGGTGTAAGCTCCAGAGAACTAGCAATATTTAGTGCCTCATGGATCTTACTTCTGTATTGCATAGCCATTCAAATACCCTTAGTGATCCTGGTGGTGGTCATGAGGGTAGACCTTTATATACTACACTACTCCTAATTGTTCACTTTTCAAAAGGCCTGCCTTGGCTAATTCTGGTCACTGCTTTCCAGTAATTGCTTTTCGCAGTGGTGTTTACTACACTCTGCAGACAAAGGACGAAAAGTTACTAAGAATAAGCTACTTTAGGTATTGTGAGTACCAAATGTACCTCTCTTGGTTTTAATGCAACAGAAAAATTGTCTACTAGTATCTGCTGCCAGATACTCCGATACAGCAAGCTAAACTCACGTTTAACTTAGTATGTATGACACGAGACGATTTGGATCCATACAACCCTCTTCAGACCTTGTTTTTAGTTATATGCGATGTTCAGTATTCATTGTTAATTTTTGGGGTTATTTTCTTTTTTTTTGGTCTTGTTATTAATTTCTAATTGAACTATGCAATTGGTTGGTTTTATTTGCGGGTTAAAAACACATTCATTCTTTCCACTTATTTTACCTCAGTCTCAGTTAAAATTTTCACGGAAAATCCTTTTTTATTGAATTTAAACAGCAAAACGGCTTCATTTTTTAGTTTCTTATGAAATAACTTTTCCTAAAGATATGTAATTGACATCTTTAATGAAGCATGTCTCCATCACTATGATCATTGTGTTACCATCGGATTGAAAATGGTTGAAAACAACATTAAAGTGATGGAAACATTTCAAACAAATAAAATTTTGACCTTATAAGAATAATAATCCCTTAGTTTCGTCACGAGTCTTTCCAATTAGTATCAACTTCTAGTAACTTCTCTAGTTAGTGCAAAATTATTACGGCTTGGAACTAGGACGGTACCCTGTATCTGAGTGAAAAAAGATTACCTGTAAATACATCGCTAGAGGTTCAAAGGGGAAAAAGTTCTCCAAAAGATGGTCAGAAACTTCGTCTGCTTCTTCTTCACTCAATATGACTAGCTGCAAACTTGGATCATTGTTTTCAAAGGATAAGCTTGCCTTCGAATCTAAATGCAAAAGCTGGACCCTGTGATAATAAAAACACAATAATAAGAAAAGATTGTATTTTTCTTAAAAAATTTGAAATGTTATGAGGGGATGGGCTGCAATTTTTTCAGAGAATAGAAGGTTTTCCACCATCAGGGGAGTATAATTTAAAAAAAAAAACATCTTTGTCACCTACAAGTCAGTTTTTACAGCCGCCACAAAGTTCTTTATTTCTTCACATTATTATTCGCTTTTTATCTCAATGCTTCCAGAATGAGTGTTCTATCATAAGAGAAATTTTTATTTATTTTATTTAGTTATTGATTACCCGTCAAAAAAAGGTACAAAAGACGGAGCATCACTAAAAAAGAAAAAAAACACACAAAAACCAAATTACAACACATTACACATAATCGAACAAATTACAAAGACGAGAAACAAAAACTCAATTATACACTGCTTTGCAGGTACGTAAGAAATTTACTTTTTAAACTCCCAAGTACTGAAGGAACAAAAGCAATATGATTGATAACTTCAATTCAACTAACCTAACCTACAGCAAAATACTTGATAACTTCAATTTGAAATCAACGGACTAAATCAACTAGTCTAAATATGACAAGAGATGGTAAAAAGACTAAATACGACAAGAGATGTGCGAAGAAAATTAAATGGATATTGATTTACTGTCTTAGGAAACGGTACCAAGGGAGGTAAGAAACTTTCTCGTTGTACCGTTTAATTTATTCAATTATAGCTGCCGTTGGGTCCGCAATTTTTAAATTTTTAACAAGGTGCGAATTTCTTGTCTATAGTGGGAGCCGAAGCAAGGACTTCGCATACTTAAAAAATGCGGATCTGAGCTTTCTTTTCTCTGGCTCAGGAAAAATTATCCGAAACGGGCTTAGATACATGAAATAAGGACGGGATACTGCGTTATAAAGCCGAGACAAAATTAAACGGTTGAAACGGATTTTAGATGAGACTACTCTACTGTAAGCAAAATCCAGGCGTTTACGGAGATGATCAATAAGAAGGTAGTGGTTAGTTTTTGTATCCTTTCCAATTGGTAAACCAAGGTAAATGATTTTCGAGACAGGGGCTACAGATAGTTCTCCCAGCCTCAGAGACGAGACCTCTTCTTGGCACCAGTTGAACAGAAGAAAATCCGACTTCTGCGGGTTAAATTCAAGGCCAATGTGACTGTAATTTGATTGTAGTTTGGAGAAGATGGTCTTTGTACCTGCGACTGTGCGGCTGGGGTTCAGAATTTCATCGGCGCAGGCTATCATTGTAACGTCTATGCCATGAGCTATCCTTGTTGTCTCAATAGTAGACTGTGGTTCAATAATACAATTATTAAAGGAACAAGGAGATGTGACTGATCCTCTTCGAGCACCCTTTTTTACTGGTTCTACAGGATTCCCTCGGTAAGACAGCACAACGTCTGGTGCATATTCAGTGAGGGCTCGACCATGGCCAGGAAGTAGGAGTTCAGCCAGTAGGTGGCCGTACATGTCTTTAATAGGCAGTAGGATGTCCTTCTGTACACCTCTCTTTCGCATATCCAGAATGAGTTGGTGAAATGTTATTAAACTTTCAACTATTTCTTGTATCACTATGCTTGAAAGAACTTATTAGTTTATGTCTACTTTCAAAAATTGCCAGTCTAGTGGCAGTTAAAGCGATTGAAATAATCATTTTGCTCAATTTTTACCTTCCAAAATTTTTTCAGGAAAGCACAAGTCCATATTCAGCGTGGAAGGTGAAAGGTTAAAGTAAGACAAGATACTTCTTATATATGAACATTTCTGTCCATCTTCAGTTTTAACATTGCTCTTTATAGTTAATTAATTGTTCACTTAAACTAGCTTTAAAAACAGTGCCAAGACACTTGTTTGTTTTGTATGCTAATTTGATTATTTCTCATTTGTCTTGAATAGTCTATATTAGACTATTTGGAAACAAAATTGCCAATTGTGGAAGAAGGAAGTAAAAAGGGTTAATTTAGACTAAGCCTAATAAAAGTTAGAGCTATTGATTGACTTCCTTGTTCGGTCTATTTCTATCTCTGCGTCTTTCCAATGAGGATTGTAAGGACAGTTCTGGTGAAGTGGATATTTCTCTAGTAATGTTTCTCAGCAATCTCTATGGTTTTTACAGGAATAAAACTCTCTAGCAGTAAATACACTAAAAAAGGCTCAATTTTCTTTAGTGTTAGTATTTGGAGAGGTTTATTTCCTAGAGCGCTATTTTGCTTTTGAGTAATATGGGGATACCCCAAAATTAAGCAGATTGTAGAAGTATTGCGGTGTGATATGTCTCGGGTATTATTCATTTTATATATTAACCGTGGATTAAAATATATAAATAGTTATTGAATGATTTAAAACGAGTAGTTATTGTTTTTCCCGCAACTAAATTTACGGAAGTATCAGTAACTATTCTACGTATCAATAACCCCAGAGAAATATTGTTTATTTTCCAAAAGCTTATTTCACTATTTGCATGATTTGTTTCTTCAAATGGTTAAAGATTAATGCTAGGATTGGACAGTTTGAATTTAACTTAATATATTTTCATATAAAATGCCCTAATCTTTTGTCCCAATTTAATTAATAACAAAAAAACAACAACAAAACAAATGACAGTGGATTGTCAGTTTAATTGACATATAATGATATTTATTCCTTAACGTTTTGATACTTTTTTAGCTATGGAAGTAGGAAAAGTGAAAATATTTCGAACGTATTTGATTTTCAGTAAAGTGCAAATTGTATTTTGGTCTTCAGAAGGCATGGGGATTATTAGTAGTAACCTATATGAAGGCATGGGACGAACAAAACCTGTCAGACCAGTTTTTGTGCCTGCTACACCTATTTCAGGGCCAACCTAGACGGGTTTCTGAGTCAAATGTTGTAAAACAGGCTAATAACCTGTAGTTTCTGATTTTATATAATTTATTCATCATTAGACAGAAACAACGGTGACCAAAATACAATAAATTCGTCTGAATCTCTCTAGTTCTAAGGTACTAATCGCAAAAATAAAAATAGGACATATGCGACAGTATAGGTCGAAAAAAATCAAGAAAATAGCGGAATTATGGAAAAACATAGTAAAACCTGATGTGACGCCACAAGATGCCACAATGACGCAACATAGTGCCAGTATGACTCTAATAGACAATAATCATGAAGAGAAATATTCCGGGTTCGCGATACGGAAAACAAAGATCCCTCCCAAAACAATGCAAAGAATTCAAATATCACAGATGATTGAACCAGTAGATAGCAAATCTGAAATATGGCTTTAGATCCTATCGAATGAAATTCCTGAAAATCTGTTATGCGAGGATCAGATTATATCTTGCGACAAAGGAGAAGGTTTTATTTGGGTTACTAATAACCACGAAAAAAATACAATTACAATAAAAAAGAGGACGTGTTTAGTTCAAATCCAAGTTATCTCGGAGAATGATTTAAATAGATGGCAAAACTCTAAAAGAAACCTAGTTAACAGTATTAAAACCTCATTTAACAATAATCCTCAATTAACAGTATTCAAAAGGCATTGGTATTCTTTTCAAATAATTCCCATAGGGAACCCTGATCCTTTACAAGGACCTTCTAATCAAAAAAAAAGAAAAAAGTTATATGTTATTCAAGTATAACCTTATCAAAAGGCGAAAGTAGTTATTCCACCACAAAATTAGAATTATTATCTATAATCGACCACTTGGAAAAATTTAGACACTATTTAGTTGGTAGAATATTTATACTACGATCAGACCATAAAAGTTTGCAGTACCTCTGCACATTTGAAAACCCCACGGGAATTCTAGCTTGATGGATTATGAAAATCCAAGACCTAGATTACGAATTTGAATATTCAAAGGGTAAACAAAATTCAGCTTGTGACTTTTTGAGTAGATTCCCAGAAATTATGCCATCGGACGCCGAGGAAAATGAAGTTAACGCTATCAATACTAAGAGTAAACATACATGTAAGAAAAATAAAGTCAAAGGCAGAGTAAAAGAAAATAAGGATAACTATTATCCCTTCTTTTTAGAAAATATAAAAAGAAAGCAAAAAAAGGACGAAATGTGTGTAGCCCTTATTAATTATTTGGTGAATGATGATGCGGTACCAGATAAATTCAAAACTCTTAGAAAAGAGATAGATAATTTTTACTATGATCTTGATGAAGAAATACTATGCAGAATCGTGACTGCTGAGGCAAATAGAAACCAAACCTCAATAATACCTGTATTACCCCAAAACTTAACAGCACCTGCATTCGAATATTTTCATTCAGATATAGGTGGACATTTAGGAGTAGCGAAAACTTTCCATAAATTAAAACAATATTTTTACGTGCCGTCGGCAGTAGCAAAATTTAAGGACTTTATAAGTACATGCAAAGCGTGTAACTTAAAAAAAACAAGCTTATTCTAATCTTCCAATGGGAAGAGTCCTGGTAGCAAGATTCCCCTTCCATATTGTCTTATATGATTTGTGTGGAACCAGTGGTGGCTTGCCTGTTTCCAACAGAGGCCACACTTGTATTCTTTCAGTCATAGATCACTTTTCTGGATTTACTTTTGCAAAAGCATTAAAGAATCAAGGAGCATACTCCACGAGTAAGGCGTTAGCAAAATTTTTTTAAAAATTTGGTATTCCAAATAAGGTTTTAAGTGACAACGGAAGCAATTTTGTTTCAAAAGTAACAAAAGACTTAATGAGTTTTCTTAACATAGAGAAATTGGTGACATCCCCATATCACCAAGAAGCTATTGGTAATACAGAAAATAGGCATAAAATATTTTCAAATGTATTAAGCATTGATACAAAAGACAACAGGAACGATTGGGATCAATTCTACCTTATTTAACTGACATAATCGATTCTGCTTACTCATAAACAATCAAAGACAACCTTTTTTATTTATTATTTGGTTGCGATTTTAGAATCCCATATGATGAGCTTATTGAGTCTCGCCAATATTACAATAACACAGAGGATTACAAACAAGAGTTCATAAATAGGATGATGAAAACTTATAAGATAGTTAGGCAAAAGTTTGAAAAATGTAAAATAAACCAAGAGCTAAGAAACCAACCCAAAGTCAAGGGGCACATAGATTTTAAGATAGGAGACTGCGTATACCTAAAGAACGAGGCAAAGACGGAAGGCAAAAAACTTTCCAACAAATATTCTGGACCATACAGAATAGTCAAAAAGCACGATAACGATTTTACTTTTAAAATGGTGAACCCCGATAGTGGAAGAACTTACAAGGCACATGTTAGCCGAATAAAAAGAGCAAAATTTCCAGAGAGATGTGTAAATAATTTCTTAGACCACACTGCTTTTCCATTTACAAGAAATTAAACAAGAAAAACGGGTTTTATTTTCTATAAAGCAGTGAATACAACACATTTAATTAAACACAAATACTCCGATTATTTAGGCCCCACATCCGGGAGCCTTTCTCAACGGAAAAAAAATTCTTACATAAACATAAAAAACATACTAAACAAAACAAAAGAAAAAATATAAATAAATAGGAAAAGAAAACTAAGAATATAAATTTCTTATATAGAATATAAGAATTTATATTCTCTGAGAAGGTGTGTCAATATAAACATTTGATTGTATACGGCAGTGAATGGAGTTTTTTGATTTAATATATGTCAATTTATATTCTGTGTGACGGTGTGTCAATATAAGCATTCAATTGTATACGGCAGTGAATGGAGTTTATTTATTTAATATATGTCAATTTATATTATTTGTGAAGGTGTGTCAATATAAGCATTAGATTTTATACGGCAGTGAATGGAGTTTGTTTATTTAATATATGTCAATTAATATTCTTTGAGAAGGTGTGTCAATATAAGCATTCGATTGTATTTTAATTCGATTTTAATTGTATTTGTGTTCAATTAAATGTGTTGTATTCACTGCTTTATAGAAATTAAAACCCGTTTTTCTTTTTTAATTTTTTTGCAGAGAGATGTGTATCGTGTCCCTCGTCTACCGATTCGTCAGACGCGGAAAATGAGCCCCCTAAATAAATATTGGCAGAGCTATACCCTTTAATTCCAAACAAGATTATTTTGAAAACGATAGAAACGAGGAAAACTTTGAAGAATTTTTATCTATGCAAAATCTAGTTATTCCAAAAATAAAATCCCTAATACCAGTAAGAATAAAAACGCCAAAAGAAGCAAAAAGTTCATCATCGGAGAGTGCCGGAGAACTAGATTATACGATATCTCTGACAAACCAATTCTTTCCTGCTAGAAGTTCAACCCCTTTTCCCCCCGAAATATTTCCAGAAAATATGGTTTCGCCTGCAACACCAATAGAGAGGCCCCTGTCATTTCAGGAGGAATTGAACAGAGCTGTAGAAACTCCGGGTATTATCTTAAAGAAAACTCCTCCCAAAGATTCAATTGAAACAAATCTGCGAGAAGCTACGGATTTAATAAACTTCCCCATAAAAACAATGCAGAGTAGGTCGCCTTTGAATCAAACTCCCAAGGACGCCCAGGAAGGACAGTATCATGATATAACTGTGTCCAAGGTCAAGCCTAAACAATGGACTTCATGGAGGGAAACACTAGTGCAAAAAATGCCCCATCCCCCTGAAGACATGGCATTTAAACAATGGCACAACCCCGCAAAAACTTTTGATTCCTCTCAGAGTTCTCAAGAGTTTTTCAGATCTCCCGAGTTGAAAACTCATAGCAAGGACATAGAGAATAAACTTCTACTTCCAGAGGAGTAGAAAATTACGAAGGAAGGGCAGGTGATACCTCACAAACGCGAAGTGCCACCTCTGAAAGTTCTAATGCGGAATCGATGGAAACCAGTTTTGAAGAGTCTGGCTGTTAATCAGACCATATAGTAGTTAAAGAAATAGGGAAATCAAAATTGACTTCAGCGGCCGCGCACGTGAAAGAATAAAATTAAAAGGGCTGGAATTTTTGAAAAAACAATACAAAAAATTTGATCTTATATCGCTATCAAAACCTAAAAGAAAATACCGCTAGAAACAGAAGAAAAAGTAACGACACAGTCAGGTAGAACGGTTAAGAAACCGGACAGATTAAAATACCCTTAAAAATACAAAAAAAAAGATTTTTAATGGATAGGGTCAAGCTCGTCTTCGGATCTCCTATGGAAAACCAACCCATGTCCTAACAGGTATTGATGTTATCCAAAACCAAAATTACCAGTATAAAAGTGTGTAATGATAAACTGATCACTTTCAGATAAATACCATGGCAACAGAATCAAAACCTATCCGGAAGGCGATAATTGACACTGAATTTATCACGATAACGAATGCGAAGGAAAACATTATACATTCAGCAGGTATGTTAATGGTTGACGAACAACGAAATCAGATATATGCGAAAGAATGGGATTTAACCTACAATCTTAAAGGGTATGCACCCCACACTTATAAGTATGGATTAGCACTCGCGAATACCCTCAAGTATCGTCCAACTAGAGGGGAAGTCAAAACAAAATAAAGAAAAAGAAGTGCGAAACAATTTGGCTGTTTACAATTATTAATAAGACGCTTACAAAAGAACCTCAATATCAAGTATTTCTATTCTAAGGGACCCACTCAAACAGACCTTTTACTCCTTGATAAATGCAGAGTCCCCAAAATTTGCTATAATCTTGAAAAAAATACCCAATGTGTCAAATATGAAGGCATACATAATTCTTTTGCGGAAATTAAATATTATAAACAATTTTTATTCGATCCCGAATCTGCAGAATACAAATCTGTTGGTAGTAAATTACTTCTGAAACGTATGAAAACATACCAAAGAAAAAGAGGCGCCTATAAGAATAATAAAATGAAAATTAAGAGAAAATTCTAACCTCAAAACCACCTATTATTTATTAATAATAAGAATTTTGAACTGTGGAATAAATTAATCTCATAAATATAAATTATTTTGTCTTAGTGCAGATTTAATAATTTTAGACCTATAAAAAAATGGTTACCAGTGTAACTATGTGCTGCTTGCTTACTTATTTATATGTTGGTTACTCGAAAAATATAATGCAAAATTAGGTCGTATAGTAATTATTAGCTAAGCTTTAAAGGTATATCTCAACCAGTCATAAAGGCATATCACAACCAGAGTAAAGCTTGGAAGTCCTAGCTTTACTTACGTAACGTTTCTAATCCTAAAATATTTTTCATTAACAGAAATTCTGTTTTACGCTTACAAATCAGTTTTATTTGGCCAATACCATAAAACAGTTAAAAAAATAAATTGATATAAATTATTATAATAAGATAACCTAATTTAAAAGTTAAAATGCCTAAACTGCCTTGAAAAAAAATAATAATAACAAAATAGTAAATAAACGAATTTTGTAAGAATGGGTAAAATTAATGATAAATTAATTCTAGAAACAAACAATAAGATGAGGCTTAAAAATATCATCATAATCCTCGTTGTTCATGAAGTAGCCCAAGATATTGTAAAACATGGAGTAATATTCAAGCACGAAAATTCATTGCTAGCTAGCCATGATGCATGGAAAATTTTTATGAAATTGGACCCCAAACCCTTCGAAACCATGTTTCAACAAGTAACAAGACTAGAGGAAAACACGAATGAACTCAAAGAACCGATATTTCAATTCCTAAGGTCGGATAAAGGATTACAGGCTAGTAAAATAAGGCATAGTAAAGACAATAAAGAGTTTCCAATTTCAGTTGTCCCCAAACTAAAATCAAAATTCGTAATAGATGACTTCGATAAGAAAATGGCAGAAATTGACATGGTGCTTGGGACGAGCACCAAGGAAGATAGAAGGAAAAGATCAGCGAATAATATCAAATACTTGTCGTGAGACTTTACTGCAATGAAATCCCTAGAAAACCCTAAATTACTGACTACAAGGAAAGGAAAACCTTATGATGGAAATTACACAATAATAAAAAAACAACTATTACTTAATCTAATTGAGAAAAACAAGCAAAAAGTTTCAACTCATCAAGCCTTCTTAATATTATATAGACAAAGACTACAAGCCTTATTTGAATTATTTAATACGGAAATACAAAATTAAAACAAAGTACCACGAAGATTTTTGAAGTATTCTTTCGAAGAAATAAATACCGTAGGTCTACAGGCCTAATTCCCATCAGCGGAGAACTCGCCTCCCGCCTTTTTGGTTTGACAACGGAGGAAGACCTAAAAAGCCTGAGGAAAAATTTAAAAAAGTTGAATAATGCCATGAACGTAACATTACATGTTCAGATGATACAAGCCAGCATAGCAAATTACCAGAGAGATAAAGTTGAAATGATATCTAAGAAAATCTTAAAGACTGTAAACGTAATGAATTATTAAAGGAACGAAGTGGATCGCGTGGTTACAGACGCCAGCCTTACCATGGTATCACTCGATACAATTACCATGTCACTACTAAATAAGGCGACAGATGTTAGTAAGTTCGAGTTCGCATTATCTGCCCTCACGGAAGAAACTTTGTAATACGATCTAGTAGATCCTTCTGACCTAAAAAGTATGTTAAACGAAATAAAAACGCACCTAACGTTTAATTTACATTTACCCATAGAGCCAGAAGTATCAAATTTATTTCTTTACTGCACCAAATTAAAAGTCCACATTACGAAAATACATGAACAGTTATTCGCAGTAGTAAAAATTCCACTGATAAACCAGCAATCTGTTTACGACTTGTACAAAATTTCGACCTTCCCTGCGAATATAAAGAAGACCAATTCATTTATGACTATCACACCTGAAGCAGAGTATTTACTTGTCGATCAAGATAGACGACAATATGCCCTAGCCAATCAGCAAGACTTAAAAGAGTACGTATTATTCAAAACCCTAGTATGCCAGCTTACGTTACCTATTTATAATGTCAAATCTGGATCTTGTTTGTTAGATATATTCTTAAAAGACACACAAAAGGAAGAAATACCTGCTTCGTGCGAAGCCGTGATAGTAAGTACTAAACGAGGAATATTCATACACCTTAGAAATAATCTTTGGTTATTTTCTGTTCCAAGAGAAACTGTTGGAACCTTGTCTTGTTATTATAATACAGAAAGAATAGATCCAAGCTACAGGACAGAATTACTATTACAAGATGTGGGTACGATAACCATAAAACAAGGATGTTGACTTGTAACTAAAGAGTCAACTGTTTGAACGCCGTTAATTACCACGAGCACAAATATATTAAGTCCCAAAATAATCAATTTCAAGACAATTAACCCGTCGTGCACTATTCCCAATATAGAGAGTGAGGAAATGAAAACCTCGATATAGTACAAAATAGAAAAGAATAAAGGGACATTAAGGCTTATAAAAATAAGAGAAGCATTAGACTCCCAGATCCCCCTATTTACAAATGAAGACCAGAGACTAACGTACGTGGATAATAGATAAGGGTTATTCTTAACCAATTTCTGGTGGAACATAATACTGACCATATGTTTCGTATTTGCAATTTCCCTGACAATGAGGACCTTACTGACTTTTAATTATGGAAAACTCCGGAGACTAAGAAGGCAAAACCCAAAGAAAGAACACGGGGAAACGACTGAAATGCAGAAGTTAAACCCGGAACCCCATGAGAACGTCTAAGCCAAGAAAAAGGGAAGATATTAGGAAACAAGTGGGTATAGAGGTCTCCACTCGTCCTTGCTATTTCTTGTTCCCTCATTGTAAGTGTCTTTTACGTAAAATCATGCGGTTACAACGCTGCAACATGCGTTTCTTAAACAGCATGGACGTGCGTGAACAATGAAGTCATGAAATATGTTGTAAACTTAGACCTCAAATTTAACAATGTAAAGTAACTTATGTTTAAGGGATTGTTTTAAATCTAAGGGATAATTAAGTAAGTGTTGAAGGATTAAATAAGTCTTGTATCGTCGTTTTTTTCTCAAAACAAATTAGAAGAAATCTCTGTTGTAGATTTCCCAACAAAAATAGTATATATTTGAAACTGACACGATAATGACATTGTTTTGTCAAAATCAAATTATTTGTATCAATATCAATGTATTTGTTTAATACTGTCTTGCAGGGTAACATTCATCCTAAAATGCACCTAATCGTAGTGTTTATTACGTATTAAGACTACTTGATTTCAAAGAACGTGGGATTCTGCCTAGTTATTTTTATTACAGGAAGTGGAATGGCACATTGGAAATCGATAATTACAAGGCGTAGTCCAGTGCAGGTACAACCTACTAGCATCTATTTTCATCATACCTCAATCAACGAAGAGTACTCACCATAGAGTACTCACCAGGCAATTTCACCCTAGCGTCGTTTACGAAGATTACAGTTACCTTTTGATAGTTGTTTCCACGACCACAAACCATACTACGTGTCAGGTAACACTGTATTTGAATCTCAGTATCCAGTGCATTATCGAACTATATAAATACATAAATCCTGAGAACCCCATCAACCAGTACAAGATATAAGCGCATAAATATCACCCTTGATAATCCTAATGGATCCATGTACCATACGACTGTATAATTATGATATTTGATGATCCCAAAAATTATTTATGTGTCACAGATTCACGCGTCGAATCGCTTTCGACCATTTTTCGGTATCCATCCTATCACCTCTATCAAATGCGAAAAGTTCATATCTCTGATATTCCACAAATGTTACGAGATAATCTCTGAAAAATGAACCTGGAAACCAACCATCTGAATTACAGAAACCCAAATTTACCCCAGTGATTAACCCCTTAGTGACAATATACTCCTCCCACAAGTTAAAGACAATATGTTGAAGGAGTAACTAAACTTTGATGTCGACCCATTCCATTTCCAAACATCGATTCCCCTGCGATTAACCAAGGAGTCACCGCAAAAGCCAATAGATGCAAGCTATGCACAAACAATTTTATAAGAGAACTGTAACCTCTAACTGCAAGAACGAATAATTTTATACCAGAAATACATTCTCTATGTGCTTTAAAATATCCCAAGAATGATATGCTGGAAAAAAAATCAACCCAATCTAGACCGCGTTGATAATAGACCAAGTGCCAAGTCCCAACAGTCCCAGTGCTCAACCCCTTAAAAGACAAAGCACCTTATGAACTATCAAATAAAGCAGGTGAGAATGAACTCTGATAGCATATTCCCACACACCTGTAGTTGGAAGAATCATTTCCCGTTTGACAATGGGAGAGAGCATTTCGTCCAAGATAAACATAGCCATGCTCGAACTATTCTGGGAAGAAGCTATTGTAAGTGTTTTAGTTTTTTTTTTTGCACAAGACGAAAAGAGTGAACGACCATAATTTATAACAGAAGGAGTGAGTACGCTAAAAGATATGAATGGTGATGAAATAAGTGTGAATTTACATATGTTACATTTTAGAATTTTCGATAACTTAACAAATCCAATGATCTAGTATTAATACTACAGAGCAAACATCCCCAGGGAAAGTGCCCGAATACTTACCAGTAAACGTGGTGAACTTAATACCACGTTTCTTAAATCGTTCTTATATTTATTGTTCGATGTTCAGATAAAGTTATGTGTAGTTTTGTCGTACTATTCATTCAATATAGCGTAGATAGGAAGCATAATTATCCTATAGTTAGCAAAATAAAAAAAAACTTGTAAAAGGTGAATTTTCAAAAAAAAACCTCATAGTAGAAGTAGAATAGCCTCAACCTTGTTGTAAATGTAAAAGTCATCAGTGTTAGATGTACAAAAAAAAATCTTTAGTACAGTAGCTAGGCTAGAACCATCGATAATCTCAGTCCGGTAGATGAACTTTAGATAGGGATGTATAATAAAATAAGAAAAGTAATAGAAAAATTTTTTAGCACTCCTGATTAAGCTTATATAAGAGTATAAAATAATATAATGTCAATTAAAATTACGTAGGACCAAAAGTGAATAAATAGCGAGTATTTCAAAAACCCAAGGGCAAGCAAGTCCTAATGACGGGACATCATTAAATTATGGGAAGGGTAATATGTACCGTGAGTAATATGTGATATGTTTAAAATGCAAAAAAAATCAAAATTCTTTCCTCCTAAGAATAATTCTGACATAAATTAAGCTTCCTCTAATTAAGTTTAAATCTCGTTTCAAAAAGAAAAAATCTTAATCAGCAAAAAGAGAAACTGCGTTTTAGCCTCATCCAAACAACGACGCTATTCGGTTTTGAATTTTGCTAAGATATTTGGTAATAAAAAATCACCAGACACAGAGTTCACAGGAAGCTTAAGTTATAAGAGCAGTATCAATGTTTAATCATCAAAAATATTTAAAACAAATTATTGGATGGACAGTTAGCATAATGAAGTGGGTTCGTCCACATAATGATAAGGTGGTGGGCCCCTCCACAGGAATTGGGCCAATCGTGAATTAGCTCTTAGAACACAAAATCAAAACTATGTTTTATAGTGTTGTAAAAGTGTTTTTAGGGGCATTCGTATGGATTTGTTTGTCAGAACTATTATTGGGCATTCATTTGTCAGAATTATCATTATGCAATCATTGCAGAGATTTTTTCATTATTATCTCTGCCTCTGTTGTTGTCAGTTGCAGTGAAGCACAGTTGTACACCTAAATGTGAGTCTCAATAAAACTATTGCTTTTCTATTTGTGTTTGTTTTATTTATATGTCTGTATCTAATCGCACAGCAGGTAACTAGTTCGTAGGTCTCCATCTATAACGTTCTCAAGGGAATCTGATTTCTACTTAACATTAGAGGTAATTGACAAGAAGATAACTCGAGGAAAAGAGGTTATATTTATATAGTTAAATATTTTATTTTCTCTCTAAGATTGAGAGTGGCGCGGTCACCCGTTTACTTTATTCCCCATTGCTGTGGCGCAATCCTTGATGGCACAGTCTTTAGCGTTACAAGTGGCGCGATCGGAGAACTAATCAGGTGCAAGTTTCCAGCTTTAAACCTTAACAGTGCAATTGGCGCGATCGGTATACAGGATAATCCCCTTAACATTACATTTATCGCAGTCGATCATTATTGCCAAAGGGGCAACAGTCCTTAATGCCACTAATGGAGCAGTATCAATAACGCCACGTTTGCAGATAGGAGCTTGAAACCTCTACAGTAGGGTTCTCTGATACGCTGAATACGATGGTCTGATTTCCATTAAGGTTCCATAACTTTTAGGAGGTCTTTCCCCCTTTTTTTAAAATCAGCCAAATTTTCTCAGGGGCGTAACTTTTGATAGGTAGCACTAAACTTGATGAAAGTTATATATTTGAAATCATCATTGAAATTTATTCTTTTGATGTATCCATTGGTACCAAAAACCCGTTTTCTAGAGTTTTGGTTACCATTGAGCCGTGTCGCTCTATACTTACAGTTCGTTACCACGAACTGTTTGAAAAAACGTTTTTTACCTGAAATTAAGGAGCAACCTAACGAAAAAAACAATTAAGTATATGAGGGGCTCACCCCCGTCTAAAAACCTTACTCTTTACGCCAAGGCTTCCTAGTAATTTAGGAAAACCTTACAGTTTTAATTAAACGAAACCTTGTATTTCAGGGGTCGTCCTTAAATAATTGGGACAAAATTCGAACTTTGGCGTAAAGATCAAGGTATAGTTTAGGGGGCAGCCCCTCTCATATGTGTAATAATTTCTGTTCGCTTTAAGTTTTAATATTGCTCCTTACTTTCAGTTGAACAAAATTTATTTAATTTCTGATCTTTTTTTAAATAATGCCAGGAAATTTTGCTCCACCTTCATGGAAAAATCCCTCCTCCCCACGGATATATCCTTCAGACAATTCAATCCTGGTGAAAATTTTCCCCGGTCAAATACCTCTAAAATCTCCACACGTAAAATTTAGTCGGCAAAAAAAGCAAGACATAAGAAGAACGTCGTACAGGAATTCTGGCAAATACCCCCAGTTTAAAATACACCCTGAAATATTCACCCCCTGTAAACTTCCCTCCCCATGGAAAATTTCTCCAAGTAAATACCCCGGCACAAAGATTATTAAATTCTGGGGATAAAATGTATTTTATCCCCTCCTACTCGATAAATATCTGCATACTTTCTAATAACTAATACTATGCGTAAACAATGGGTAAATTTTATAATTTAAAAATCTTTCCCCTGGAGCTTTAGTGGGTCAGGTTATACCCACAGGTATATAACTCGGTTTTCAAGTATGCTGAACAAAATGGCTATCTCAAAACTTTAATCAGAGTTTTTTGGTGAAAAAAGGGGGTTGGAGGGGGTCTAGTTGCCCTCCAATCTTTTTGGCTTCTTAAAAATAGCACTACAACTTTTAAATTCTATTCGAAAGAGCCCTTTGTCGATTTTCTAGGACTACTAGGTCGATATGATTACCCCTGGAAAAAAAACAACAACAAAAAGCAAACAAATAAAGAGGCATCCGTGTAGTGCTTCCATTTCTACTATATTTTAGAGTAAACTACTTTATTTTGAATATTTTTGCTCTAAAATTTTTAGACCTACTTTAATACTTTATTTGTAATTTAAATTTGGATTTTGCACTTTTTTCCTTGTCGAGCCTATGGGTTTTTGTTACAGAAAAAGGAATTTTGGATACAACGGCAAGGTTTCGGCAAAAGCGATTGACAAACGTTCTAGCTTTTGTTGCACTTGGATAGACCCGCGGAATTTGAAACAGAATAACCAACAAAGAAGGACTAAAGGTTTCATTTTTGGAATTGGGTGACATCTATCAAGGTGCCAAGTGGAGTGCTAAAATTCACTAGTGTTCTTCACGTTATTCGGTTTATTTTTGGACTTGCCTGCTCTAATGTTGTTATGGAAAGACTTTTCAGCAATCTGAAAACATTAGAAAATGAAAAGAGGAATGGGCTCAAAAACGTAAACTTAGCTGCGACGATTTCTGTCAAGTTTGGGATGAAGCTAAGGCCCCCCTACGTTTACCAAGAGTTTAAAGAAAAAAAATGAAGTCCGTGAAACCCGGTAAAACTGCATCCGATTGCGTCACTTTTTTAGGCATTGGGAAAGACTATGGGGATGGCGACGACAACGCTGACTCGGGGTATTAATCTTAGTATTTGGTGTTTTCTCTTAAATCTTATTATTTGGTAATTCTCATTAAATTTTTCTAAATAAAATTAAATTGCGCCTACATTCGGCATATTCTGGGAAACTGGGAGGCAGGTAGCATTCTACACTAGCTAAAATCGAATAATTTAAAAGATCAAAATGCAGGCGCTGTCCTTAAATCTAGCTTTATGTGATTCATTTTTGCTACTATACTCTGCTTCAAATTAACAACTCAATATAAAACAAAAGGTCAAAACAAAAATAAAAAAAGCGTGTGAAAAAGTGACCGGTTGGATATCATTCATGCAAATCCTTTGTACCAATTTAAATAAAAACAAGGGTGTTGCAAAAATAAAAAATAATGGCAAAAAAACAAATAAATAAAATATATTCATGTGGTCCAGAATTTGAGATTTGGACCCGGAATATATAAACCAAATCCGAACTGAACTAATCGATAAATACAAAACATAGTTTTAAAGGTCAAAACAAGATATTTTGGTACACGTAAAAGGTTTTGAGTTGAATAATAAGTTGTCTTGAACAAACGCTATTAAAAGTTAGCAGAATAGGTCTTTACATGTAACTTGGGAAGAAGTCAGAAAATGGGGAAACTTTGAGGAATTTTGATATTGAAAATAGGGATTCTTAGGGATTTTCCACCAGCCTTTAAGGGATTGAAAAAATATAAATTGGAAACACTGGTAATATAGCGTAAGAATCAATTTTTCTAACACTCCTGTTCAAATAGTAAGCATAATAGCATACTTACATATGCTATGTAAGTATATATTGCTTTTGGTTC